>NC_057803.1:261934243-262154980 GCF_018294505.1 Triticum aestivum | reverse complement strand
GCGCGGCCCGAGGAAGCGGCCGGCGGAGCGCGGGACGGGCACCGGCGCGGAGAGGCGGCGCGGGATCCGGGCTCAGCGGGCCGGATCTGGGTTCCGAGGCCCGCGGCGGGAGGCGCGGTGGCGGAGGCCACGTGGCGGTGGATGATAGGGTGCGGGAGGCGGCTTTTCTGACGTGGCAGCGCCTTATTCGTTGGAGTGAGGTGGCTGAGGGCGGCGGACATGTCCGGCCGGTGGCAGAGATGCGTCAGGTCGCGCGAGGTAGAGGAAGACTAGGGTTTCGTCCGCGAATTTGGAAGGGTTGCACATATTTATAGGTAGAGAGAGCTAGGAGAGTCCAAATGAGGTGCGGTTTTCGGTCACGCGATCATGATCGAACGACCGAGATGATGGAGCAGGTTTAGGTGGGTTTTGGGCCACTTTGGAGGGGTGTTGGGCTGCAACACACACGAGGCCTTTTCGGTCCCTCGGTTAACCGTTGGAGTATCAACCGAAGTCCAAATGGTACAAAACTTGACAGGCGGTCTACCGGTAGTAAACCAAGGCCGCTTGACAAATCTCGGTCCAATCCGGAAATTTTTAATCACCACACACGAAAGGAAAGTAGAAAGGACCACCGGAGGAGAACGGAGCGCCGGATTGCAAAACGGACAACGGAGAAAATGCTCGGATGCATGAGACGAACATGTATGCAAATGAAAAGCACATGATGACATGATATGCAATGCATGACATGCAAGCAATGACAAGGCAACAACAGCGAATAACTGGACGACACCTGGCACATCGGTCTCGGGGCATTACACATTGGCTGAGTGCAATCGCCTCGAACGGGTTCAGAGGGAGCTAGACGAATGCGAGCACCGTCAACCCAGTTCCAGTCGGTACAAACGTCAGCTCTATTCGAGTGACCAACCTCGTAAGTATCAAGTCCTTAGTACTCCACTTCAAAACTTAGCAGCTGCCACTCGGATCGCGGATTCCATCCAGCCAGTACAAACGTCGGGTCTATTCGAGTGACCAACCTCGTAAGTGAAGCATAGGAGAAAGCATAGCATAATTTGGCTCTCGAAAATAGGTGTGTACAGCAAGGATTCTTATTAAAAATTAAAAAGAAAAACGAACAAAGACTCATATCATACAAGAAGCTCCAAGCAAAAGTCATAATATGTGACGAATAAAAATATAGATTCAAGTAAAATACTGGTGGGTGTTAGAAGAAAGAGGGGATGCCACTCGGCAGCATCCCCAAGCTTAGTTGCTTGATACTTCTTGAATATTATCTTGGGATGCCTCGAGCATCCCCAAGCTTAGCCTTTTGCTAATCCTTTTTCCTTCATCCATTGCGATCTCTCCCAAAACATGAAAACTTCAATCACGCAAAACTCATCAAAACTTCGTGAGATCCGTTACTATAAGAAAGCAACTCACTACTTTCAGTACTTTTGAAAATCCATTCATATTTTGTTATTGTATTATATCTACTGTATTTTAACTTTTCCATGACAAAAACTCTTCAAAGGAAACCATGGAATCATCAAAACAACCAAATAACACAACGAAAACAGAATCTTTCAAAAACATAGCTGTCTGTAGCAATCTGAATATTTCAAATACTTCCATAACTTCCAAAATTCTGGAAAATTAGGAAAACGTAGGAAATTTGCATACTAATCTTGTGAAAAAATAATGAGTATTTCATCGTGCTTCTGTTAGAAATATAAATTATTTGCGTGAGCACAAAAGTTTCTATTTTTCAGCAAGATCAAATCAACTATCACCGAACATGATCCCAAAGGCTTTGCTTGGCACAAACACTAATTTAAACCATAAAAACACATTTAAACAAAGGCATAATTGGGTATTTTATCGAAAACAACAAGAAAACCAAAAAGCAAAAAGATACAAGTTGGTTTGCCTCCCAATGAGCGCTATCATTTTATGCCCCTAGCTAGGCATAATGCGAAGGATCTAAGTATTGTTATCTTTGTTTCTAGATCCAGATGATGCCCTCATAATCGGTTCATATGGTGGCTTAATTATAGTTCTAGGGAAGTGTTCCATACCCTTCCGTAGTGGAAATTGAAATTTAATATTGCCTTGTTTCATATCAATCATGGCACCAATAGTACGTAAAAACAGTCTACCAAGAATAATTGGACAAGACAGATTGCAATCAATATCAAGAACAATAAAATCTATGGGCATATAATTCCTATTTGAAAGAATAAGAACATCATTAATTCTTCCCATAGGTTTTCTAATAGTAGAATCCGCCAAGTGCAAATTTAGAGAATACTCTTCAATATCGGTAAGACCAAGCACATCACATAAAGATTCTGGAATTGTAGAAACACTAGCATTTTTGATCTTGAATTTGATAGTAGGTTCCCATTCATCATGTAATTTCATTGGGATTGAAACCTGTAATTCCAACTTTTCTTCTAAAGCTCTAATCATAGCATCAATAATATGTTTAGTAAAAGCTTTATTTTGTTCGTAAGCCTGGGGTGAATTTATCATGGATTGCAACAAAGAAATACAATGAATCAAAGATCAACTATCATAATTAAAGTCTTTGTAATCCAAAAGAGTGGGCACATCACAAGTTAAAGTTTCGACCTCTTCAAACCCACTTTTATCAATTTTCTCAACAAGATTTTCACCCTCCGAATTATCGGGATGCCTTCTAGCTAAAGTTGACTCTTCTTCAGTCCCTTTATCATCAATCTTAATTTTACTAAACAAAGAATCAATAGAAGAAGGTCTTCATCAAGTCCATGCCATTCACTACCGCATTCATGACTCCAATCAATGCACTCGACAAAATATCGACACCCACCTTATCCTCCTTCGCCACAGTGAGGGTCGGCGGGGCTCGTACTAGCTCAACCGAGTACGGTGGGAGGCCCGACTGATTGTGGGCGCTAGGGACGTACCTACATTAGAACCAGGTCCCCTGCCACCCCTTAACAGAGTTGGAAAAGCTCATCTTCAGGAACGACCTCCACTCGCGAACCTGGATGCCTAGGCCCCCGCATAGCTGGATGACATGGGTTTTCTCACCAGCTAGCGAGTCGTTCTTCACAGTCATCGACCAAAAGGTGAAGATGTATTGGAAGAGACCCTAGTGAGGGTGGCAGCCCAAGAAGTTCTCCCAGAGAGAGAGAGATAAAGGATGAGAGGTAAATGACGGCATTGGGGGAATGTGGTGGAGTTGAGCACCAAACTACTCGAGGAATGCTCGAAAAAAGGAGTGGGCCAGCATCGAGAAGCCTTGCTCAACGTGGGTGACGAGCAGGACGCGCTCGTCCTCCTAGGGCACCGGCTCGACCTCCCTCGCACCAGGGTGACGCCATCCTTCGCGCGGGATCAACCCCTCCTACTCCAGCTCGTCCAACAGCCGAGCGGTGACACGCGACAGGATCCAATCCACCGGCGCGCCGCCAGCCACCGCAACAAAGCCAGAGGAAGTGGTCTTCCCTGCCTTCTCCGCCTTGGCTGTGGACTCTCTCGCTATCGCCGCATAGTTGGGTGGAGAAGAGAAGTGGAGGAATTAGGAGGAGAGAAAGGGGATCTGAGGCCAGTAGCTCTGCTCAAAATCTTTTATACCTCCAAACGAAATCTTCAACAGAATCTCCCAACCCCAAATCCTTGGATCAACGGCCCACGCGGCAAGGCTTTGTATAGGACAGGCGCAACATGTGGTGGGGATCGTTTGCACAAATCATTGAGCCACGCCCCCACTTTCCCACTAACGCATGATGTTATTGCTTCAGCGCGCGAACATGCAAATTCAAATCCCAAGAATTCAGGACGGATCAATCTGATTGATTGCCAACGATTCCTTTCCTAAAAGGACGCATGTTAGTCCGACTAACTATCCTCTGCGGGGACCCATGCACTCGGCCACATTAAACACCCGACTGAAGTCTTCTTCAGGATCATTATGTGACGAGCTTGACGCCCCTCTGCGGGTTCACTTGGCCCTCTCGGTAGGCTCTAAGGCCCATGACTCATAAACCTGGACACATAGGAGGCCTGCGCTAGCGTTCCCTTGGGATAAGGACTGGCATCTCTCCGGAGAATCATACCACGCGCCAGCGTCGCTAGTCATGTTGTGATGGCATGTCCTCACTAAGGACCCTAGTCTATCTCATCCGAGAGACAAAACGAATGCCACCTGGTTTTTTCTCAATGATCCACAAACACTCGGTCATCTGGGTAAACCTAATGTCCAGAATCCATTGTGTTTTCGTCTAAGGAACAACAAATCACGGTTTGGAAACATATTCCAAGAGCCCCTGCAGCACTCGGCCTCAACCGAAGGTTCGGTTTGTTTCTCCTACGAAATCCCAAATGATTTGGGGTGGTCACCTATTACACGTAGGGTCAAGGACCCACCATTTGGGACCCACATAGGCCCATCACCATCATAGGTAGGTCCCTGGACCATACCAACATTCAGATGCATACATCAGGAAGTTCACTTGGATGGCACTGCTGCACTCGGACGATCACACGTCACTCGGCTGAAGGAACACCACTCGGACGTAGAGGACAGGAGGGCGTCATGGGAGCTGCAATAGTCAAGGAATCCTAAGTCATCCACTAAACAGAGTTATAACTACCGTTATGATGCGGAGCATCCCAAGATCATCCCCATGGACGCACCTACACCTCCAACGACACCACTTGGACTAATGACACAAGCCCGAGCCAAGGCTATCGGAGATAAGGTGAACTTACTCCTCTTTGAACTTCCACTTTCTATGCATGAGACATGGCTACTACCTACGTCCCAGGTGTTATGCATGATTAGGCACCAAGAGGACCCTCCCCAAGATGCGCATGAAGATGTACAAGTCCCCAAGTCCACGGATGAGGAGAACCAACGGAAGGAACCAAGAACATCTCCCAGGCCCCGGACATCCGGCCAAGACCCCGGACATTCGGCCCCTGGTGCGTCATCCACTACAACAACACAGCCGCTAGAAGCTACAGGCCCTGGACATCCGGCCCCGACAGCCCGGACATCCAGCCTCTCCCGAGCCCCCGGACATCCGGCCACCAGCATGGAAATCCGGCCCCTCTGAACCCAAGAGCAACAAATGCCACCACTCCAGCCTAGACATCCGGCCTCCCTAGCCCGGACATCCGGCATCGCCTGAAAGCCCGGACATCCGGCCCGACCAGCCCGGACATCCGGCCTCCCCTGTCTGCGCACAGTGAAGGGCCGAGGCCCGTGTATCCCTTCTCCCCCTAGACTATATATACTCCACCTCGCACAACTTTCTAGGGTTAGCGTTGTGATATCTCATTTGAGAGATAGAGCTACGCTTATCCATATCGGATCTCCTCCTTGCGAGAGACCGCAGCCTATTCGAAGAAGATTCCTTTGGATCCAGGCCCCCTTTCTAAGGGAAGATCCCCCCGTGGATTCAAGACCTCCTCATGGAGAAGACCGGTTACCTTGTATCGTCCCTAGTTGAACGTGTACCGTGTATCGTTCCATGAACTCGAGGATCTAGCATATGTGTGACTATTTCGTGTAGGTTTAGTGTTTCCTCCCATGTTTGCCCTTTTGTTTTCCCCCGTTTTCCCCTCGTGTTCCTCGTGTTCTTCGCGGGATCCGCTCCTTTCGTCAAAGATCGGGCGATTAGTGTTCTACCCTACATCATCTTCGTATCATGAGCCAGGTTGATCACGATTTCGGAGCCTCCCCGTTGTGTTTTCTAGCCTAATTTTGTTGATTCTGTCCTAAATTCGAAAATTACCCCACAAAAATAGCCCCAATTTTTTTTGTGATTTGTTGGTGTGTTGAGATTTTGTTGGTTTGGATCCGTGGATTTGCTTTGTTTTGAGTGGATCTAGCTTCCCATCCATTTTCCCCCAATTTCCATCCACAAATTCCTCTGAATTTCGCCCAGATTTGACCTCTCCACGCGGTGTTCATCCCGTTCGTCCCTGGATCCAGAGCCCGGACATCCGGCCCGACAAAGCCCGGACATCCGGCCTTCCACCCGGACATCCGACCCATGGCAGCAACATCTCCATCCACCGCCCTGTTTTCCTTCCATTTTTCAACAAATTTTGTTCCGGTCCCACCATATACCACATATACTTCTGCATACCTCCACCACTTCCGCATAGCCCAACCATTTTGGACCGCTTCACTCTCCGACACTTTTGCTACTTCGAGGTTTGAGCATTTGAGTAGCGGTACCGTATCCTTTTGTGTTTCGGCTATCTAGGTACGGTTCGACATCGACATCACCGCCGTCCTACATCATCACCGCCGTCCTACATCATCATCAACAACGACCACCTCGACTACACCTTGGTATTCGTGCCACCATTTTGACAGCATACCGGAAGCAAGACCGGTAGCCTCATCTTGGTATTGGACATATCACTCTTGCCATTACATTGATAGCCATCATAGCCTTACTCCTTTGCGTTGCTTACCCTTTGAGACTAGCCATTGAGTATTGCCGGCAACGAGACTTGTGCACATTAGTGATCATACTTCCCATAGCGTACATACATCATTGTTGCATATATTGGTATCATCTCTTGTGTCACAAAGTTTTCATCGCATACACAATTTCTATCTTGGTTCGTCAAGCATCGCATACGAAAAGAGATCCAACATCATAGAGCCAAACAAGATTTTAAGCAAAGAGGAAAGATAAGCAAAGAGCTTTTAGGCAAGAACCATAGCATCATACAACATTAAGATTGTCATACTCGATCATCTTGGATCATATCATAGAAACACCTTGCATAGAGCATACTTGGGATAGAAGTCGTTGCATTTTTGCTAAGTAGGTTGTGCACAAGTTCTTGTATCCGCCTATTGTGCAATCGTGCTAGCGTCTCTCTAGTGTTGTGCAAGAAGAGAATTTTTGTGGATTCCACATTTTGGCTCACCCTTGGTTGCACGACCCCACTTATCTTTTTGTGTGTGTGTTTCCGTGTACCTTATATGCTTGGTCTACTTGTTCCATTGCATCTTGCGAATCTTATCCAACATTATTGAAGCTCACTTACAATTGCATCAAATTTTGTGCCACCATCCTAACCAAGCTCCAACAAAAGCTTTTACTTGTGTAGGTGTGAGAAACCAACAAGAGCTAGTACCAATTGTGCTATTTCCTTGTCCTACATTGGAGTGATCCTCGATCCAATTTCAACTTAGGTCAAGGTACATTTGGTATTGGTTCTTCTCTTTCTACCACTCACATTTGTCTTGGAATGATGGATAGGCCAAGTACTTCTACCAACCCACTCTTCATGGAGCAAGACAACGACATGAACTCCTTCGTCACCAAGAGTCACCTCTTTGGTGCAGAACGCGCTTTGCATCAAGAGCAACAAGCTATGAGTGAACGCATCGACAACCTTGCCGCTGACTTGCTACTTTTCGAGCAACGTGCAAGGGACTACTTCGACCACAAGGTCGACGATTACAAGCAAGAGAATGACGCAAAGATGGATGAGATTCGTGCTTTGTTGCTCAACCGCTCTTCTTCCACTTCAAGAAGGAGCCGTTCAAGCCGACACTCCGACTTCACACTCTCTGCCTCAAGTACACCGACATCGAACACTCTTCGCCGAGCCGCGCACCACGATCTTCAAGCAAGCCTCAATCCCCTACGTGACACCGACTCTCAAGAGCGCCAATGACATCAAACTCAAGAGGCCTTTGCGCTAGCACGAGAACGGCAACGACAACGCCAACATGAAGAGGAAGAGGGAACGCGTCTACACCAAAATGCTCAAGATGCCAAGGCACAATGCCAAGAAGAAAAACTCTATGAAACTCAAGCACTTGCGGTGCAAAAAGCCCTCCAAGATTCAAGTCGAGCCGTAGCCGACCGAGGCCGACAAGCGCGAGAACAGCAAGAAGCATTTGATGAAGAAATTCAAGAACGGAGATTTCAATCTCGCATGCATCGTCAAGTTCCTCAAGCTCCTCTTCGAGCTCGACAAGCTCCTCCACAAGCATGTCAAGAACAACAAGTTCCTCAACATCATGAAGACAATGGAGATCCTCCACGACAAGAGCAACATGAGGTTGACAACCCTCCGTTTCAAGAGCACCACGAGTTGAACAATCATCAACAACTTGGGTGTCATCATCCCCGACCCCAACACAATGAAGAACAACGCTATGGCAAACTCAAGTTCACCATGCCCAAGTTCAACGGAAGAAACGATCCTGAAGAGTACCTTTCATGGGCATTGAAAGTTGACAAGATCTTTCGTTTACACAATTATGAAGAAGAGAAGAAGATCGCCATGGCATCCCTTGAGTTCCAAGACTATGTGCTCCTTTGGTGGGAACAAGTTATCGAGCGCCGAGAGGCAAGAGGTGAACCACCCATCACTACTTGGCGCAAATGAAGGATGTCATGAGAGCATGCTTCGTACCTACTTACTACAACCGCGACCTCTTCAAGAAACTCCAACAACTCAAGCAAGGAACCAAGAGCGTTGAAGAGTACTACAAGGAGATGGAGATTGCAATGAAACAAGCCAATGTCACGAAAGATGATGAGCAAACAATGGCACATTTCTTGAATGGACTCAACCATCCTATCAAGAAGATTGCCGACTTCCAACCATACTCGAACCTCATCGAGCTAGTGCGCCAAGCTACCAAAGCGGAACGCCAAGTTCAAGATGATTTCAAGTATGACAAGTTCTCATCCAAGTCCTACGGCTTCTCCAACAACCAAACTTCAACGACTCCAACACCGACTACAAAGCCTTCTACTACCAACATCGACAAGTCAAGTTCCAAGAAAGCTTCGTCAACTACAAGCCATCCTACTACGAGCAACTTCAAGCCGAGAGCTTCATCATCATCAACCCCAACCGATGAGACCGTCAAGACGAGTTCCTTCAAGTGTTTCACTTGCGGAGGCCGAGGCCGCAAGTCCTACGAGTGCACCAACAAGCGAACCATGGTCTTCAACGACGATGTCACTTATGACTCACTAAGTGAAGGAGAAATGGAAGCCCTTGAGCTATTCGCCATGCTCCGGCAAGTGAACAATGAAGTGGAACAAGTCTTTTCCGACGAAGACTCAAGTCCCACACTTGTTGTCTCCAAAGTCTTGACCCTCCAACATCACCAAGAAGAAGACCAAAGATGCCACATATTCCCAACCAAGGCCAGCATCAATGGACGATCCGTCAAGGTCATCATCGATTGAGGGAGTTGTCATAATCTCGCAAGTGAAGAACTTTGCTCCAAGCTCCAATTGCCCAAGATGAAGCATCCACATCCATACAAAGTGCAATGGCTTAGTGACTCCGGCACCATCCAAGTCGAGCACCGAGTACAAGTCTTCTTCAAAATTGGCGCCTATGAAGACACCTTGGAGTGCGACGTCGTTCCAATGACCGTTTGCCATCTTCTCCTTGGACGCGCATGGCAATTTGATAGAGGAGTCATCCACAACGGCCGCACAAACCACTACATCTTCATGATGAAGGGCAAGGAGTACGTCCTTCGTCCAATGTCGCCAATTCAAGTGATCGCTGACAAGCAAGCCACCCATCGTGGAGATCATAATGAGAGAGCGAGCCATGAAAAAGAAAGTGAGCGCCACAAGCCCAAATCGAGTGCCTCCATGATGAGCGAAAAAAGAACCTAGTTCCATTTGCCACCAAACGTGAGATAAGAGAAGTGTGTGAGAACCCATCTAGTGTGATACAATATGTCCTCTTGTGAAAGGACAATGCACCAAAAGCTAACACCTCTCACTCTCTACCTTTAGTCTTGTCTTCTCTTTTGCAGGAATTTCAAGATCTTTTCCCTGATGAGCTACCTCCGGGCCTACCTCCTCTACGAGGCATTGAGCACCGAATCGACCTCATCCCCGGAGCACCTCTTCCGAACAAAGCTCCATACCGCGTCAACCACGAAGAAACCAAAGAAATACAAAGGCAAGTAAAACATCTCATAGACCATGGACATGTGCGTGAAAGTTTGAGTCCTTGTGCTGCCCCGGTCATTCTTGTGCGAAAACGTGACGGTAGTTTTCGCATGTGCTCCGATTGTAGACCTATCAATGCTATCACCGTTCGATATAGGTATCCCATTGCACGCCTAGATGATATTCTTGATGATCTTAGCGGTGCCACTATCTTTTCGAAAATTGATCTTAAGAGTGGTTACTATCAAATCCGCATACATGAGGGTGATGAATGGAAAACCGCTTTCAAAATCAAATTTGGCTTGTATGACTCGTTAGTCATTGTAACACCCACGATGCGGCTATATCTCCCACGTGTCGGAGCATGACTTAGAGGCATCACCGCATTGTAGGCATGTCGCAAGAGGGGTAATCTTTACACATCCCATGTACTGAATAAGAAAGGGATAAAGAGTTGGCTTACAATTGCCACTTCACACAATACATAAATATAGCATTACATCATCCAGAATGCAATCAAGGTCTGAATTCGGAACCAAATAAAGAAAGATAACCCGTAATGCAATAGATCCCCGATCGCCCCAACTGGGCTGCACTACTAATCAACCGGAAAAGACACAACACAACGAGCAAGATCTTCATCGAGCTCCCACTTGAGCTTGGTTGCGTCATCTTCATTGGTATCATCGTCACCTGCAACTGTTTGGAAGTATCTGTGCGCCACGAGGACTCAGCAATCTCACACCCACGAGATCAAGACTATTTAAGGTTATGGGTAGGAAAGGGTAGTGAGGTGGAGCTGCAGCAAGCACTAGCATATATGGTGGCTAACTTACACAAATGAGAGCGAGAAGGGAAGCAAAGCACGGTCGTGAACTAGAAGTGATCAAGAAGTGATCCTGAAACTACTTACATTCAAGCATAACACAAGAACCGTGTTCACTTCCCAGACTCTGCCGAGAAGAGACCATCATGGCTACACATGCGGTTGATGCATTTTAATTAATTCAAGTGTCAGGTTCTCTTCAACCGGACATTAACAAATTCGCATCTGCTCATAACCGCGGGCACGACTTTCGAAAGTTAAAAACCTTGCAGGGGTGTCCCAACTTAGCCCATCACAAGCTCTAACGGTCAATGAAGGATATTCCTTCTCCCAGGAAGACCCGATCAGACTCGGAATCCCGGTTACAAGACATTTCGACAATGGTAAACAAGACCAGCAAGACCACCCGCTGTGCCGACAAATCCCGATAGGAGCTGCACATATCTCGTTCTCAGGGCACACCGGATAAGCTAAGTGTACAGGAGCTAACGTAACCCAAGTCGCCAAGGGATGGCCCCGCACAGTGCTCTAGTTTGTACCAACACTCAGAGGAGCTCTGGCCCGGGGGTTTAAATAAAGATGACCCTTGAGTCTGCAGAACCCAAGGAAAAAAGGCTTAGGTGGCAAATGGTAAAACCAAGGTTGGGCCTTGCTGGAGGAGTTTTATTCAAAGCAAACTGTCAAGGGGTTCCCATTATAACCCAACCGCATAAGGAACGCAAAATCCAGGAACATAAAACCGGTCTGACGGAATCTAGGGCGACAAGAGTGGAACAAAACACCAGGCATAAGGCCGAGCCTTCCACCCTTTACCAAGTATATATGTGCATTAAAGTAAACAAGATATAATAATGATATCCCAACAATAATCATGTTCCAACAAGGAACAAACTCCATCTTCACCTGCAACTATCAACACTATAAGAGGGGCTGAGCAAACTGGTAACATATCCAAACAACGGTTTGCTAGGAAAGGTGGGTTATAGGCTGACATTGCAAATGGGAGGCATGATATAGCAAGTGGTAGGTATCGCGACATAGCAATAGAACGAGCAACTAGCAAGCAAAGATAGAAGTGATTTCGAGGGTATGGTCATCTTGCCTGAGATCCCGCAAGGAAGAAGAAAGAGTCCATGAAGAAGACAAACGGACGTAGACGAACGGATCCTCACAAACGCGACGTTATCGGTACTAACCCGAAGAAGCAACACCGGAAAGAAGCAAACAACATGGTAAACAACCATCACATAAGCATGACATGATGCACAACCAAGTATGATGCATGTCCGGTTGAAAGAGGCATGGCATGGCAAAATGCACAAAAAATACTACAAATTAAGTGGAGCTCAATATGCAACGAGTTGCATATTGACGGAACACCACATTCAAGTTATTTAGTTCGAATCTCATTTATGTACCCAACAATATTAAATGTTGATTAACATGGCAAGAGGTGAAGCAAATGAAAACTACCTATCTAGGCAAGTTTAAATGAGGCTGGAAACAACAAGCAACAATTCCGGTAAATCCCCATATGTATTTAGCAATTTAAAGCAAACAACAATTTTAAACATTTTAATTGTTGTTATCATGATGCGGATGACATGTGCAAGTTTATGCAATTTTTTTAAAAGTTGATAAGAGAATTATGAAGCATTTGTCACCGTGGTGGAAAGAAAGGGTGCCACGGCGACGAATCCGAAAATGATGCCACAGCACCATATCCATTCTGGTAGATCACGGAGATACCAGTGCAAAGGAAGCAAGGGTACGGATGTTCGGAACAAGCTAGAGATGGTGGGGTGATCCCGGATTCCGGGTGTCACACGAGTTGGCGACAAGGAAACGAGTGACAATTTGGACATGGTGCAAACACGAGCATCTCAAACATCGCAAGCATTCGTTCACGGACGTCGTCTCGGGGTTATACCTTTGAAGCGTGCAAACGAGACGGTTCGGGTTCGATGGGACGTAGTGGTACTTTCGGTCCTCGGCGACGTAAGAGTTACAGACACTCTCAAGGCACTCGTCGGTCCGGAATTGGTGTAGTTGTACATGGCAAACGTAGTGGTACTCGGAGTATTGTAAAACCCAAGTGACGGTAGTCGTACATGACACATTGTGGAAGTAGTTGTACTCGCGGTCTTCTACGTCGATAGTCGTTCAGGGTCTTGGCGGTTCGTCATGTAGCCGTACATGTTTGATGTGGTACACGGTTCGAATTCGTGCATGTCCCGTAGATGTTCAGGGTCACCGTGAGGAACTTGTAGAATCCAGGTTCTCAGTCGTCAGTAGTGGTACACGTTTGAAGGTGAACTTGACGAACCCAAGTCCCTTCGGGGTTGTCGTGGTACTTGGGGTCTTCGGACCCGCCGATCTCATTCTTGCGACAATAGTTGAACTTGAAGTTATTGGTTCATGGGTCTTCGGCAATGGTAGTCATTCCAGGCATCGGGCGTCGAGGTACTTGGCAACAGCCGGGGTTTTTGATGATCAGGCGAGACGACATGGTCCGGGGCAGTCTTGATCTTGATGGTCTCGATCTCCAAAGTGGCACAAGGAGAGATGCACGGTCGTGGACATCTTCGGCCCTCGGGCTCCATGATGGCGTCGTGGTGGTCTTGTAGCAGCAGCTAGAGCGTCAGGGAGGAGATGGTCATCGCGAGGCGATCAGGGGCGTGAGGAAGTGGTCCTGGTCGCGACAAGAGAGGCAGCGGGCACGAGGCCCTTGCCGGATGGAGCTGGAGCAAGAGAAGGGGTCAACGCCCAGCGACGAGGTGCTGTGGCGGGAGCTTCGAGCTCGGCCGGCTGCATCCATGGAGGACGGCGGCACGGAGGCGGCTCGTGTGAAGGGAGAGCGACGGGGCGGCATGGTCGAGGAGGTGGACGCCGGCAGCGGCTGCTCCGTGGCAGGAGGCCATGGCGAGCAGGCGGTGTCCATGGACGGCGAAGCAGAGGAGGCCCATAAGGGGATTGGGCGTCGGGTCAACCTCCGGTGGCGGCGGAGCTAGGCCTCACTGGAGCAGGGGAGGCCGCGGCTCCATGGCGTGGCGCTCGGGGTAGGAGGTGCAGGCACAGGGACTAGGCGCGGCGGCTCCTCAATGCAGGAAGCGGCGGCGATGCAGGCATTGGTCGTCAACGGTGAAGGAGCAGGGAGAGGCGAGGGTTGGGAAGGATCGAGGAGAGGGGCTGCTGCGAGCGAGAAAGAGAGATCGAGGTAGATGGGGATCGGGATGCGGGCCTCTGGCGGCGTGAGGGAACGAGGAGGACAGGCGCAGGGGATCGAGCTAGCTAGGGTTACCGAGGGGCGTGGTTGGGCCTTGGAGGCCAGCCCAGCTGGGATGGGCTCTCTCCTCTCTATCTCTTCTCATTAATAGAATAAAGAAAGAAGAAAGAAAGGAAAGAGAGGAAAGAAAGAAAAAAAAGGAGAGAAGAAAATGGATGATGGCACAGGGATTATTTTTCCTGGACTCACAAAATTGAGCTTGACCCAAGAAAAACAGAAAAGCGCATGTGAGTGAAGTTTGGATTCAAACTCATTCGAATTATTTCAAATGGGTTCAAAAGTAAGGGGTGTTTGGAAGGCCCCAAAAATGTTCGGATTTTTGGAGGAACCTCGGCAAAAGGGAAGAGAAATTTTTGGCAAGGTTTTCAAATCAAGCTTGAACTAGAAAAGACATGGGGAATATTGCAAGTGTGTTAGAATATTTATTATAGCTCTCTAACATATTGGGAGGGTATGTTATATAGAGAAATCACCATGTGAGTTCCCTCAATTTAAATGGATTGAAGATCCATACGGTTCATTTATAAAGTTATAAGATTACTGATATGATGGCACGAAGACATGATGCGATGCAAGAGGTGACATGATGAAATTCGACACGCAAGCAAATGACATGGCAACTTCAGAGAATAACTGGAAGACACCTGGCACATCGGTCTCGGGGCATCACAACACTCCACCACTACGAGATGATCTCGTCCCGAGATCTAGGATGGCACCGAAGAAAAAACGGAAGAGGAAGAGGAAAAGGTAAAACTAAGTTGCTTCTTTGACCAATGAGTGAAACCAAAGAACCTTGAGAGGTTGAAAAAATTGAAAGAAAGAATGCAATGAAGATGAACAAAGTTGAAAACACTCCGTTAGAAAAGAGGAACAAGGAACATTACTAGAACCTTGTAGGTTGAAAGACATGAGTAAAGGGTTGTAATTAGCAAGAAGTACATGCAAGCACTCTGGTAGAAATGAAATGTACAAGGAACAATAAAGATCAATTACGAAAACACTCGGGTTAGAAATGGAAGGCATATGATATGAACTTGGCAAAATGAAAGCACTTGGAAGAGAGTCCGGTTAGAAGGGGAATGATAGACACAACACTCCGGTTAAAAAGAAGATAGAGAAGGGCTAAGAATGATATAATTTGGACATCACTCTGACTGCAAATGGAAGGAATTGAACATGATCTTGACAAACCAAGGATATGGGTCGAAGAGAGCAACATCACAATGCCTCCGGAACAAAAGATAGAACAGACTAAAAGTAACAAAGAAGAAAACAACATCTTCTACGTCGAATGAATTTGAAAGCATCCTTCCAAGAAGGTTAAAAGGGAGTTGTTGGAAAGACCAACAACGAAACGAATAATCTTGTAGTGGGCTTATGGAAAAAATCTCAAAACTAAGGTGAAGTTCTGCCACCGAAAAAAATAAAGATTGATCAGGAACAAAGAAGAGATGAAAAACTTCTTCACCGAGATAGGAAGGAGAACATTGGATCATTGATAAGCACCACAATCGCAACCATCCTTTGGATAGGCTTTAGGTGAAATATAACCCAATATAACTCCAACAAAAAGATTGATTGGTTGTAAAGGTCTTTTGAACGAAGAGAAAATGATGGATTTAGAATATGTCCTTCTTGACATTTGAGAATAATGAAACACGAAGAGAAATTAACAAGAATGAGATAACACCATCTCAAGAGATAAGGTAGGATGAAGTGCACTTTGGAATGCACGATGAAGAATACTTGAACTCCTCAAAACAAAACATGTGTTGAGCACCCTATTTAATTTTGAGTATAGCTTGAGGATCATAACTTCGAGAGATATCTTGAACAACAATTGAAGAATGAAAAGAATCCTTGATGAACCACCATGTAGAGCCTCCATGAAGAACTCTGGTAATAAAAGAATGATCAAAAAGAAGTGAAGGATGAAAAGAATAAGATTGAAGCCTTAATGATTAGATGGAGCTTTGAAATGATATAATTGAAATAACTTGGAGCTCCGGAAAAGAAAAGTTGAACAATTGAAACCGAGAAATTTGATGACCTTCGGAATAAGGAATTAGATCACTTGGATGAAACAAGAATAAGAATTATGTTATGCGTATCCTTCACAAATTTAGATTGATGACAATCAATGGATTTGGAATACTACTTATTCCTCATAGAAAGGATAACGATAGATATTGAGCAAACTTGGGAAAGTCTTCTGCGAACCACCGGTAGGGTTGGGAAGAACGAATGAATTGAGATGATAACGAAGGAAGAGAAATATTGAACGATCCACCATAAGAATTTAAAATGAATGAAGAAAAAATAGCGAAACACTGGAAAGAATTAGAAAATGAACGAAGATACTTGAGAAAAATTAGATGCAACTGAACGAAGAGATCATGAACTGATTAGAGGATATCTGAATGATGCACAGGAAAGATTTGGAGAACGAGAGGTGAAAGCTGAGAATGAATAAACCCGAAATGATGGGCTCCGAAGAATCAAACTGAAAAGACTCCTGAATTGCTCTGGATGGGTGAAAAGACTTCTCACAATCGAAAACAATTATGAGAGGATGGCATAAGGCTAGCACCATGAATCTTGAAGAGAATGGAGCAAGATGTGGAGGAAAACTCTTCTTTGGTCTTCAAATCCGAGAATGACGATGAGAAACATCACCATGAATTGTTGAGATACTCCGGGATGACGAATAGAAAGGTTAAGCCAACGGGGAACATAATTTGACAGATCTTGGAGAAAACATATGACTGATGATAATTCATTCTTACTTCAAACATTGAAATGACTTTGAGAATAACTCCGGAAAAGAAGAGTCGGGTAAGAACCTGGGAAAAGACATGTTGGTTAGGGCCCACTCAAGAGAAACACCGTTGAACGATTGCTTGAAAAGGAGATTGCATCGGTTGAGTTAAATAGCTTGTATGAGATAACATCCTCGAAAGAGCTTGAACGGATTAGTAGTGAAAACATGAATCTTCTGAGATATCTTCAGCACTCCAGAACAAATGAATAGTGAGAGGTGAATGATTAAGAGGTGCACCGACATGAGGAAACATTTGAAATGAGGAAAAATATATGATCGACAAAGCTTGACTTAAATCCACCGAAGAAGAAGGAGAATGAAGAATGTTGAACTTGTAGAGCATCTTCACGAGAACCACCGGGTAAGAACATTGACGGAAAGAATGGAGAGGCTTCACATGAATAAGATGGATACTTGATTAAGAAATCCGAGTCCTTGAAGAAAAAGGGTGGGTGGGCGGGAAAACAAAGGCAACTTGTAGACGGATGAAACAAATAACGTTGAGAATACTTAGAGTTGGTCTTGCGGATGTTGAAAATGAACGGATCCACTTGAAGGGAAGCTCGCCGGTTGAGAAGAAATTTGAAATGACAAGCTCGATGATCGAGAAGGATTAGTATTCACATAGGAACATGAGAACACCGCTTAGGAAAGGTATGGAATCAACACTTGACTTCGAAGCAACTCGAATACCACAACTGAAAACAAAACAAAGGATTGGCTTGTAGAATAAGCCGGAAACAAACATATGATAGATCCCATATCGTATCATGTGTCTATTGGAAATATATTCTAGGAGCTACTTGAATTCCCACTTATAAACTCCCGAAACTTTCTGGTTATGCAATCAGGTGTTGGGGATACAGGGGAAGCATAATATCTCACCCAAAACTAACAAATCCTACATCCAGCTGTATCCATCCTGCAACACATAACCAAGAAACCTTTGGAAATCATTTACCTCAACCTTCGAAAAGCATCCGTTATACGAGTTATGGCAATACTCCCGATCTCCCGCCCCAGTACTGGGTGGCATCGAGGTGGAAATCACCATGTGAGTTATAAAGTTATAAGATTATAACTTTATAATCTTAAGTTATAAAGTTATGAACTCCCGAACTCCATACGGTTCATTTATAAAGTTATAAGATTACTGATATGATGGCATGAAGACATGATGCGATGCAAGAGGTGACATGATGAAATGCAACACGCAAGCAAATGACATGGCAACGTCAGTGAATAACTAGAAGACACCTGGCGCATCGGTCTCGGGGTGTCACAATCATGCCTACGGGTCTTTCGAAAGCACCGTCCACTTTTATGCGCCTTATGAATCATGTCTTTCGCCCTTACATTTATATATTTGTTGTGGTTTACTTCGATGACATTCTTGTGTTTAGCAAATCTCTCAAAGAGCTTGTCACCCATGTCCGCACTGTTTTGCAAACTCTTAGAAAAGAGCGCCTCTATGCTAATATGGAGAAATGCCCTTTTGGTGTTGATAAGCTCGTTTTCTTGGGTTTTTGTTGTTTCCTCTAAGGGTGTTCATGTTGACGAGTCCAAGATCAATGATATTAAGACTTGGCCACAACCAACCAACTTGCATCAAGTGCGTAGTTTTCTTGGCCTTGCCGGTTTCTATCGTCGATTTGTGAAGGATTTTAGCACCATTGGATCACCTTTACATGCTTTGAGAAAGAAGAATGCGCCTTTTGTTTGGGGACCATACCAAGATACCGCATTCAATGAGCTTAAGAATTTGCTTACTCATGCTCCCGTGCTTGCTTTACCCAACTTCGACAAGCCATTTGAGGTTCATTGCGATGTTAGTGGTAATGGCATAGGAGGTGTGTTAACGCAAGAGAAGCGCCCCATAGCTTACTTTAGTGAGAAACTTTCCGGAGCGCAACTCAATTACCCCATCTATGACAAAGAGCTATATGATTTAGTCCGTGTTTTGCATGAATGGGAACATTACCTTCGTCCACATGAGATTATCATTCATACCGATCATGAGACTCTCAAGTATCTTAAGGGTCAAACCAAGTTTAACAAGCGTCATGCTAAATGGAGTGAATTTATTGAGTCTTTTCCTTATGTCATCAAATACATCAAAGGTAAGGAAAACATTGTAGCGGATACACAACTTGAGTTAGATGTCATTGGCTTCGAGCATATCAAAGACTTGTATGAGCATGATGCAACTTTTGCTACTCCTTATGCCAAGTGTTTGTCGCATACATCCTGGGAACGCTATTACATCAAAGATGGATATCTTATGAGAGCTAACAAACTTTGCATCCCCGAGTCTTCTCTTCGTTTGTTGCTTTTCTAGGAATCTCATGGAGGAGGCTTAATGGGAAATTTCGGACGCGACAAGACGTTCGCCACGCTCTCGAAGAACTACTTTTGGCCCAAGATGTTTCGGCACATCAATCTCTTAACCAACCGATGCTCTACATGTCGCAAAGCTAAGTCCAAAGCTCAATCTCATGGCCCCTATATGCCTCTACCAATTCCATACTAACCATGGGAAGACATTAGCATGGACTTTGTACTTGGTTTGCCTAGGACTCGAAATGGGAAAGATTCAATATTTGTCGTTGTGGACCGTTTCTATAAAATGGCACATTTCATTCCTTGCAACAAGATAGACGATGCTTCACCTGTTGCTAATCTCTTTGTTAGGGAAATATTGCGTCTACATGGAGTGCCAAAGACAATTGTCTCGGACCACGACGTCAAGTTCCTATGCTTCTTTTGGAAGACCCTATGCACCAAGCACGGAATCAAGCTACTCTTCTCCACGGCTTACCATCCTCAAACCGACGGCCAAACGGAGGTGTGTAGCGACCAGACCTCAAATAGTCTGATCTAAGTGCTCCGGTGTCATCCCTGGATCAGTAATGCTGACACCACACAGTACTCGAAGGATTTATAGCAGAGAAGCAATCACACACTTATTACATCGAGTGTCTCAAAAGAGAACTTATTACAATAAATATGGCTTAAGGCCATCGAATAACGATAACAGCGGAAGGCTTGGAAGATAAGCGAGTCCATCAACTCCAACGGCATCACTGAGTATAGAACCACGACCTAAAACTCCTTAATCGTCGTCTGAAAAGTCTGCAACATTAATGTTGCAGCCCGAAACGGGTCAGCACATGGAATATGCTGGCAAGGTAACACATAGAGAGTAATGGAATGAAACAGCTATACTATATGCATATTTGGCTGGTGGAAAGCTCTATGGTTACAGTTTTGTGTAAAGCCAATTTTTCCCTACTTCAAAGGAATAAATTTATTTAACTTTCATGGTGGTTGTTAAACATTGAGAATGGTTGACAGCATTCTCAATCCCAATTAAGCATCATCATTAAACATAACCCAACAAAATTAATTTAGAGTAACATGTTGAGATTCACATGATAATCCAAGTACTAGATACTCAAGATGTCCATAACTAGGGACACGGCTAACCATGATTAGTTTATTACCCTCTGCAGAGGTTTGCGCACTTTTCCCCACAAGACTCGATCGCCTTCATTTGGTTTCTCGCACTACATGGTGTTTGAGAAGACGGATGACTGAGACATAGTCTTTCAGAAGCGCTAGCACCTTACGATCGGGTAGACCGTACCACCTACATCCCCTACATTTGCTAGTCTACCACTGTAAGAGTTCGCACGACTTAGTCAACTATGATAGAGCCCATAATAGCTTGTGGCTGCACATGGAAGTTTCTAGTATGAATAGTCAAATGATCCCTTTCAGCTTGGGTGGCGGTCCAAAAGAAAAACAGGCAAGTCCTGAAATACCCAGGTGCCTCAATCCACCCAGATGTGTGTTTAAGTTGCCACCTTAGTTAAACCATTAATTAACAATCTCACATCTATCATGGATATCACTCACCCAATCCACGTCTACTAGCATAGCATGTCATAATAAGCAAACGTAGAAGTAACTTCCAAAGGTTTGATAATAACAGGTAATAGGTACTACCTCATCTACTTCCCATCCCACAATTTAATTAGATCCTAATCATGCAATGTGTGAGGATTGATCTAATGCAATAAAACTGGGTAGTAGAAAATATATGATCAAAGTGTTACTTGCCTTGCTGATGATCCGCGAAACCTAACGATTCGAAGTAACAGGCGGCGCACTCCGGGTATTCTATCGCAGACAAACAAACAAGCATACAATAAGTACTCATCTAATGCACGGGTTAAACTCAAATAAGAGATCTAACCAGAAGTTTCAACTTAAGAACTCCGGTTGGCAAAAAGAATCAAATCAAACGAAGCAACGAAAGTCAAACGGCGAAAGAAAACAACTTCGTTCTAGTAATCTGGATCTAAGGCAAATTTTACAGTAGCAAAATCTTGTTTAAGTTGGTTATTCGGATAGAGGGTTTCGAGATGAAACTCTAGGCGCTTGAATCGCCTGATTCCGATAAACGAGCGAAAAGTTATACTAAAACGAAAATCGAATCAGAAATCGCAATCAGAAAAATTGCGGATTTAATCCGAGAAAAAGGAAAAAAACGACGAACGCCGATTTTTTTTTACGACTGCACGGAAAATGAGGCGGCAGCGAACCTCGGGCGACATGCGGCAGCGGCGGCATCCGGCGGCGGCGGCGGGGCGGCGGGCGGCGCTAGGGTTGGGCCGCGGGTGGCTGGCTTCGGCTGGGCCTCCCCCCGGCTTATAAAGCCTAGTGGGCCGGGAGTCCGAGTCGGACACGACCCCTAGGTCGGTTAGTTTTTTTTTAAATTATTCCGCTCGGAAGAAAAATAAAAAGAAATACTAAACGGACTCCAAAAATTCCGAAATAAATTTTCACGGGCTTCTAAAATCAAGCCGCACAAGGTGAACATTTATTTGGGACCTAAATGCAATTTCGAAAAACGCACATTTTTCCTAAATTCAAATAAAACACCAAAAAAATCTTATTTGATTTTTATTATTAAATCCTCAATATTTCTTTATTTTGGGAAAGTCATTTTATTCCCTCTCTCATATTTTTGTAATAGAAATAATTGATGATAAAATAAATAAAATGAAATGATCCTATTCTCAAAATTTGAGAAAACTCAAATATGAAAATAACGAAATCCCCAACTCTCTCCGTGGGTCATTGAGTTGCGTAGAACTTTCTAGGATCAACCAAAATGAAAAATAAAATATGATATGCATGATGATCTAATGTATAACATTCCAAATTGAAAATTTGGGATGTTACAAGGTGACCAACCGCACACTCTCCACTCCACTTCGAGTACTCATCAAGAAGAACATCAAGGAGTGGGAGGAGTGCCTACCTATCGCCGAGTTCGCCTACAACCGAGCAAGACACTCAACAACTGGCAAGACCCCCTTCGAGGTCGTTTACGGATTCAACCAATTGTCACCATTGGACAATCTTCCTCTACCACTCCAAGAGCGCATCAATTGGGACGCAAGTGCACGAGCGATCCATCTCAAGAAGTTGCATGAAGATACAAGAAACACCATCGAGCGCCAAGTACAATGCCTTGCGACCAAGCTCAACGTCAACAAGCACCCTATGATATTCAACATTGGAGACCTCATGTGGCTACACCTTCGCAAGGACCGCTTTCCCCAAGAATGCAAGTCCAAACTTCGACCATGCGCGAATGGACCCTTCAAGGTGCTTGCACGCTACAATAACAACGCATACAAGATCAACATCCCTCGTGACAAGTATTCCGTGAGCGACACCTTCAACGTGAAAGATCTTTCTCCATACCATGGTGATGAAGAATTTGATCCGAGGATGGATCTTCCCCAAGGGAGGGGAGATGATGCGGAGCATCCCAAGATCATCCCCATGGACGCACCTACACCTCCAATGACACCACTTGGACCAATGACACGAGCCCGAGCCAAGGCTATCGAAGATAAGGTGAACTCACTCCTCTCTGAACCTCCACTTTCTATGCATGAGACATGGCTACTACCTAAGTGCGAGGTGTTATGCATGATTAGTCACCAAGAGGACCCTCCCAAAGATGCGCATGAAGATGTACAAGTCCGCAAGTCCACGGATGAGGAGAACCAATGGAAGGAGCCAAGAACATCTCCCAGGCCCGAGACATCCGGCCAAGACCCCGGACATCCGGCCCCTGGAGTGTCATCCACTACAGCAGCACAGCCGCTAGAAGCTATAGGCCCCGGACATCTGGCCCTGACAGCCTGGACATCCGGCCACCAGCCCGGAAATCCAGGCCCTCCGAACCCGAGAGCAACAAATGCCACCACTCCAGCCCGGACATCTGGCCTCCCCAGCCCGGACATCTGGCATCGCCTGAAAGCCCGGACATCCGGCCCGACCAGCCCGGACATCCGGCCTCCCCTGTCTGCGCACAGTGAAGGCCTGAGCACTGTGTATCCCTTCTCCCCCTAAACTATATATACTCCACCTCTCCCAACTTTCTAGGGTCAGCGTTGTGATAGCTCATTTGAAAGATAGAGCTATGCTCATCCATATCGGATCTCCTCCTTGCGAGAGACCGCGGCCTCTTCGGAGAAGATCCCTTTGGATTCAAGCCCCCTTTGTAAGGGAAGATCCCCCGTGGATTCAAGACCTCCTCATGGAGAAGTCCGGTTACCTTGTATCATCCCTAGTTGATCGTGTACCGTGTATCGTTCCATGTACTCAAGGATCTAGCATATGTGTGACTATTTCTTGTTGGTTTAGTGTTTCCTCCTGTGTTTCCCCTTGTGTTTTCCCCTCGTGTTCCTCATGTTCTTTGCGGGATACGATCCTTTCGTGAAAGATCGGGCGATTAGGGTTCTACCCTACATCATGTTGCCTGTAACTGCTGTAGTAGAGGCACATTACACTAGTAATTGTCTCATTCAATGACATTAATTGCCTCAGCAGCGTGGGAGACGTGGGGCTGCAGCGCACTCTATATAAGCCACACCCCTTTCCATACCAAGCAACGGACAATCTCTGTAACCATATCCATCAAATCAAGGCAAGCCTCAAGGCACGAGACATAGTGCTTTTACCTCCACTGAGAGGGGCCTAAACTCGTTAAACATCGAGTGTTACACCTATGCCGTAGCTAGTCTCTGCTCATCATTCGTAACCGTAGTACGCATGGTTAGGATCATAACCTCGATAGCCGGCAAGTTTTCAGCCATGTATGTGTCGAACCTTCGAGCATCATTGTCAAAAATCAAGCACCTAGTGTCACTAACTTCAGACATATCCATGGCTAGTTCATAGCTCTCGATCCACTCGGCATGTTCTAAATAAGTTATGTAATTAGAGAAATTACAAGGACCCATGAAGTCCTTTGGCATACGCTTGTTAATCATAACCGAACCTAAGCATGGCGTGCCAATAGTCATGCTCATTATCTTGGTGCTCCGTAAGGCTGGCGGGGTTGAGGCAAGTGGGGGTGGTATGACAGGTTGAGCATATGCTACTGTTGTGTTAGCTACCTGATGTAGGGTAGACCCTAACCGGCCGATATTTCACGAAAGGAGCGGAATCCCGCAAAGAACACGAATAACACAAAGGGGAAAACAAGAGAAACACGAGGGGAAACGAAGAGGAACCCTCAAACTAACAAGAACAAGCCACAAAGTGCTAGATCCTCGGATACATGGAGCGATACACGGTACATGATCAACTAGGGACGATACAATGGTAACGGTCTTCCCTGTGAGGAGATCTTTAGTTCTTCCCTAAAAAGGGGTCTTGAATCCGCTTGCGGAACTTCACCGGTGGAGGTTCGAATCTCCGTGGAGAAGGTAACCAAGTGGATGAGCAAAGATCTCACACAAACATAAGCTAAACCTTTGCTAACCCTAGCTACAAGGAATGGGGGGAGTATTTATAGTCTTAGTGCAAAAGAGGGGGCGAAGGGGTACATGGGCTGCGGCCCAACACAAATCAGCACACATGTGTTGGATGTCCGGGGGTCACCGGTCGTCCGGAGGCTCGCGAGGGTCTGGACGTCCGGTGCCTGTCGGACGTCCGTAGTTTCCGCTCGGGTGGTCTTCGGTCGGACGTCCGGTCGGGGTCGGTCGTCCGATGGTCATCGGTCGTCCAGGTGGCGTCGGACGTCCATGGGTTTTGTCTCATGTGTGAAGACGCCGGTCGTCCGGAGGGGGCCGGACGTCCGAAGCCTCGAGGTCGTTGGACGTTCGGTCCAGGCCGGTCGTCCGGAGCCTCTAGCTTCTCCTGCAGCTCTTCTTCTTCTCCGTCTTCACGTCCACCTTCCTCTTCTTCTTCTCCTTTCTCCTTAGCTTCTCCATGATACATGAGTATGCACAATGTATCCGTATGAGGTAGTAGCCATGTCTCATGTGCATCGAAGTGGAAATTTGAGAGGAGTTATGTCACCTCGGTTTTGAGAGCTCTTGCACGTGCTCATGTCATGGGTCCAAGAGGTGTCATAGGAGATGTAGTTGGGTCCATGGGGATGGCCTTGGGATGCTCTGCATCATCTCCCCTCCCTTGGGGAAGATCTGTCCTCGGATCAAATTCTTCATCACCATGGAACGGAGAGAAATCTTTGACGTTGAAGATGTCGCTCACGTTGTACTTGTCACGTGGAATGTCGATCTTGCATGCGTTGTTGTTGTAGCGTGCAAGCACCTTGAAAGGTCCATCCGCTCGTGGTCAAAGCTTGGACTTGCGTTCTTGTGGAAAGCGATCCTAGCGAAGGTGTAGCCACACGAGATCACCAATGTTGAAGACCATAGGTTGCTTGTTGAAGTTGAGCTTGGTCACAAGGCATTGAACTTGGCGCTCGATGGTGTTTATTGTATGTTCATGCACCTTCTTGAGATGTGTGGCACATGCACTTGCGTCCAAATTGATGCGCTCTTGGAGTGGTAGAGGAATAATGTCCAATGGTGACAATGGGTTGAATCCGTAGACAACCTCGAAGGGGGACTTGTCGGTTGTTGAGTGTCTGGCTCGGTTGTAGGCGAACTCGGCTATTTCTAGGCACTCCTACCACTCCTTGATGTTCTTCTTGATGAGTACTCGAAGTAGAGTGGAGAGTGTGTGGTTGGTCACCTCCATTTGGCCATCGGTTTGAGGGTGGTAAGCCGTGGAGAAGAGTAGCTTGATTCCTAGCTTGGCGCATAGGGTCTTCCAAAAGAAGCTTAGGAACTTGACGTCGTGGTCCGAGATGATCTTCTTTGGCACTCCATGTAGACCCAATATTTCCCTACAAAATAGATTAACAACATGTGAACCATGGTTTATCTTGTTGCAAGGAATAAAATGTGCAATTTTTGAGAAACAGTCCACAACGACAAATACCGAATCTTTCCCATTTCGATTCCTAGGCAAACCAAGTACAAATTCCATGCAAATGTCTTCCCATGGTTGGTATGGAATTGGTAGAGGCATATAAAGGCCATGAGACTGAGCTTTGGACTTAGCTTTGCGACATGTAGAGCAACGGTTGGTGTAGTGATTGACGTCGCGAAACATCTTTGGCCAAAAGTAGTTCTTCGAGAGCGTGGCGAAGGTCTTGTCACGTCTGAAATGTCCCATTAAGCCTCCTCCATGAGATTCCTGCAAAAGCAACAAACGAAGAGAAGACTCGGGAATGCAAAGTTTGTTAGCTCTCATAAGATATCCATCTTTGATGTAATAGCGTTCCCAAGAAGTGTGCATAAAACACTTGGTATAAGGAGTAGCAAAAGTAGGGTCATGCTCATACAAGTCTTTGATATGCTCGAAGCCAATGACATCAAACTCAAGTTGGGTAACAAGCAGGCATATGTGGGAAAGAGAATCCGCTACAATGCTTTCCTTACCTTTGATGTACTTGATGAAATAAGGAAAAGACTCGATAAATTCACTCCATTTAGCATGACGCTTGTTCAACTTTGTTTGACCCTTAAGATACTTGAGAGTCTCACGATCGGTGTGAATGATAAACTCATGGGGATGAAGGTAATATTCCCATTCATGCAAGACTCACACTAAAGAATATAGCTCTTTGTCATAGATGGGATAATTGAGTTGCACTCTGGAAAGTTTCTCACTAAAGTATGCTATGGGGCGCTTCTCTTGCGTTAACACACCTCCTATGCCATTACCACTAGCATCGCAATGAATCTCAAAAGGCTTGTCGAAGTTGGGTAAAGCAAGCACAAGAGAATGAGTAAGCATATTCTTAAGCTCGTTGAATGTGATATCTTGTGATGGTCCCCAAACAAAAGGTGCATTCTACTTGCTCAAAGCATGCAAAGGTGAAGCAATGGTGCTAAAATCCTTCACAAGGCGACGATAGAAACCCGCAAGGCCAAGAAAACTACGCACTTGATGCAAATTCGCTGGTTGTGGCCAAGTCTTGATAGCATTGATCCTCGACTCATCAACATGAACACCCTTAAAGAAACAACAAAACCCAAGAAAACGAGCTTATCAATGCCAAAAAGGCATTTCTCCATATTAGCATAGAGTTGCTCTTTTCGAAGAGTTTGTAAAACGGTTCGAACATGGGTGACATGATCTCTAAGAGATTTTCTATAAACAAGGGTATCATCAAAGTAGACCACAACAAATATACCAATGTAAGGGCGAAAGACATGATTCATAAGACGCATAAAAGTACCCATTGCTTCCGAGAGACCCATAGGCATGACTAACCACTCATACAAGCCAAACTTGGTTTTGAAAGTGGTTTTCTGTTCATCACCCTGTTGTATGCGGATTTGATAGTAACCACTCTTAAGATCAATTTTGGAAAAGATAGTGGCACCACTAAGCTCATCAAGCATATCATCTAGGCGTGGAATGGGATACCTATAGCGAACGGTGATAGCATTGATAGGTCTACAATCGGAGCATATGCGAAAGCTACCATCACGTTTTGGCACAAGAATGACCGGAACGGCACAAGGGCTCAAACTTTCACACACATGTCCATGGTCTATAAGATGCTTTACTTGCCTTTGTATTTCTTTGGTTTCTTCGGGATTGATGCGGTAGGGAGCTTTGTTCGGAAGTGGTGCTCCGGGGATGAGGTCGATGCGGTGCTCAATGCCTAGTAGTGGGGGTAGTCCCGGAGGTAGCTTGTCGGGGAAAACATCTTGAAATTCCTGCAAAAGAGAAGATAACACTAAAGGAAGAGTGTGAGAAGTGTTAGTTTATGGTGCATTGTCCTTGCACACAAGGACGTAGTGTAGGACACTAGATGGGTTCTCACACACTCTTCTTATCTCACTTTTGGTGGCAAATAGGACTAGGTTCTTCTTTTCGCTCATCGTGGAGGTGTTCGATTTGGGTTTGTGGCGCTCACTCTCTTTTTGGTAGCTCGCTCTCTCACTATGATCTCCATGATGGGTGGCTTGCTTGTCGGCGATCACTTGACTTGGCGACATTGGACGGAGGACGTACTCCTTGCCCTTCATCTTGAAGATGTAGTGGTTTGTTCGGCCGTTGTGGATGACTCCTCTATCGAATTGCCATGGGCGTCCAAGGAGAAGATGGCAAACGGTCATTGGAACAACATCACACTCCAAGGTGTCTTCGTAGGCGCCAATTTTGAAGGAGACTTGTACTCGGTGCTCGACTTGGATGGTGTCGGAGTCGCTAAGACATTGCACTTTGTATGGATGTAGATGCTTCGTCTTGGGAAATTGGAGCTTGGAGCAAAGTTCTTCGCTTGCGATATTATGACAACTTCCTCCATCGATGATGACCTTGACAGATCGTCCATTGATGTCGGCCTTGGTGTGGAATATGTGGCATCTTTGGTCTTCTTCTTGGTGTTGTTGGAGAGTAAAGACTTTGGAGACAACAAGTGCGGGACTTGAATCTTCATCGCAAAAGACTTGTTCCTCTTCATCGTTCACTTGCCGGTGATGGCGACGTGCTCGATGGCGTCCATTTCTTCTTCACTCATTGAGTCGTAAGTGCCGTTGTCGTTGAGGATCATGGTCCGCTTGTTGGTGCACTCGTAGGACTTGTGGCCTCGGCCTCTGCAAGTGAAACACTTGAAGGAACTCGTCTTGACGGTCTCATCGGTTGGAGTTGATGATGATGAAGCTCTCGGCATGAAGTTGCTCGTAGTAGGAGGATGACTTGGAGTTGACGAAGCTTTCTTGGACTTGACTTGTTGATGGTGCTAGTAGAAGGCTTGGTAGTCGGTGTTGGAGTCGTTGAAGCTTGGTTGTTGGAGAAGCCGTATGACTTGGATGAGAACTTGGCATACTTGAAGTCATCTTGCACATGGCGTTCCGCTTTGGTAGCTTGATGCACTAGCTCGATGAGGTTCGAGTAGGGTTAAAAGTCAGCGATCTTCTTGATAGGATGGTTGAGTCCATTCAAGAAACGTGCCATTGTTTGCTCTTCATCTTCTGTGACATTGGCTCGTATCATGGCAATCTCCATCTCCTTGTAGTACTCTTCAACGCTCTTGGTTCCTTGCTTGAGTAGTTGGAGTTTCTTGAAGAGGTCGCGGTTGTAGTAGGTAGGCACGAAGTGTGATCTCATGACATCCTTCAGTTGTGCCCAAGTAGTGATGGGTGGTTCACCTCTTGCCTCTCGGCGCTCTATGACTTGTTCCCACCAAATGAGGATATAGTCTTGGAACTCAAGGGATGCCATTGAAATCTTCTTCTCTTCTTCATAGTTGTGCAAGCGGAAGATTTTGTCGACCTTCAATGCCCATGAAAGATATTCTTTGGGATCGTTGCTTCCATTGAACTTGGGCATGGTGAACTTGAGCTTTCCATAGTGTTGTTCTTCATTGTGTTGGGGTCGTGGATGATGACGCCCATGTTGTTGATGATTGTTCAACTCATGGTACTCTTGTTGCAGAGGGTTGTCAACCTCATGTTGCTCTTGTCGTGGAGGATCTCCATTGTCTTCCTGATGTTGAGGAACTTGTTGTTCTTGACGTGCTTGTGGAGGAGCTTGTCAAGCTCGAGGAGGAGCTTGAGGAAATTGACGATGCACGCAAGCTTGAAATCTCCATTATTGAATTTCTTCGTGAAATGCTTCTTCTTGTTCTCGAGCTTGTCGGCCTCGGTTGGCTACGACTCTACTTGAATATTGGAGGGCTTGTTGCGCCGCAAGTGCTTGAGATTCACGGAGTTGTTCTTCTTGGCGTTGTGCCTCGGCGTCTTGTGCAACTTGGTGTAGACGCCCTCGCTCTTCCTCTCCATGTTGGCATTGTCGTTGCCTTTCTCATGCTAGCGCAAAGGCCTCTAGAGTTTGACGTCGTCGACGCTCTTGAGAGTCGGTGTCGTATAGAGGATTGAGGCTTGCTTGACGATCGTTGCGCGCGGCACGGTGTAGAGTGTTTGATTTCGGTGTACTTGAGTCGGAGAGGGTGAAGTCGGAGTGGCGGCTTGAACGGCTCCTAATTGAAGTGGAAGAAGAGCGGTTGAGCAACAAAGCACAAATCTTGTCCATTCTTGCACCATTCTCTTGCTTGTGATCATCGAGCTTGTGGTCGAAGTAGTCCCTTGTACATTGCTCGGAAAGTCGCAAGTCGGCGACAAGGTTGTCGATGCGTTCACTCATAGCTTGTTGCTCTTGATGCAATGCACGTTGTGCACCAAAGAGGTGACTCTTGGTGATGTAGGAGTTCATGTCGTCGTCGTGTTCAATGAAGAGTGCGTTGGTAGAAGTACTTGTCCTATCCATCATTCAAAGACAAACGTGAGTGGTAGAAAGAGAAGAACGAATACCAAATGTACCTTGACTGAAGTAGAAAGTGGATCGATGATCACTCCAATGTAGGACAAGGAAATATCACAATTGGTACTAGCTCTTGTCGGTTTCTAACACCTACACAAGTAAAAGCTTTTTAGTGGAGCTTGGTTAGGATGGTGGCAGAAAATTTCATGCAATTGTAAGTGAGCTTCAATAATGTTGGAAAAGATTCGCAAGATGCAATGTAACAAGTAGACCAAGCATATAAGGTACACGGAAACACACACGCAAAAAGATATGTGGGGTTGGGCAACCAAGGATGAGCCAAAATGTGGAATCCACAAAAATTCTCTTGTTGCACAACACTAGAGAGATGCTAGCACGATTGCATGATAGGCGGATAAAAGAACTTGTGCACAACCTACTTAGCAAAAATGCAATGACTTCTATCCCAAGTATGCATTGTGCAAGGTGTTGCTATGATATGATCCAAGATGATCGAGTATGACAATCTTAATGTTGTATAATGCTATGTTTATTGCTTGAAAGCTCTTTTCTTATCTTTCCTCTTTGCTTAAAAGCTTGTTTGGCCCTTTGATGTTGGAGCTCTTTTCTTATGCGATGCTTGACGAACCAAGATAGCAATTGTGTATGCGATGAAAACTTTGTGACACAAGAGATGATACCAATATATGCAACAATGATGTATGTATGCTATGGGAAGTATGATCACTAATGTGCACAAGTCTCTTTGCTGGCAATACTCAATGGCTAGTCTCGATGGGTAAGCAAAGCAAAGGAGTAAGCCTATGATGGCTATCGATGTAATGACAATAGTGATATGTCCAAAACCAAGACGAGGTTATTGTTCTTGCATACGGTATGGTGGAAAATGGTAGCACGAATACCAAGGTGTAGTCGAGGTTGTCGTTGTTGATGACGATGTAGGACGCGTCCGTGGCGAAGATGAGCGATGGTGATGTCGATGTCGAACCGTACCTAGATAGACGAAACACAAAAGGATACAGTGGCGCAACTCAAATTCTCAAAGCTCGAAGTGGCAAACGTGTCGGAGAGCGAAAATGGGTAAGCAAATGGTGATGGTATGCGGAAGTGGTAATGGTGTATAGTGGTAGGAGAGCGTATGCAGAAATGTGAGGCGGTGGGGGTGACTAAAACTGAAAAAATTCAGTTTCGTCAGGGTCGGTCGGACGTCCGGGATGGGCCGGTCGTCCGGTCGTTGTCAGACGTCCGGGCTGGGTCGGACGTCCGGTGAGTGGGCGAATTTCGGGCACGGGATGAACAACACGAGGGCGAGGTGGTGGAGGGGAAATTTGTCGATTCCGGGCGGATTTGTGGATGGAAAGGGTGGGGAAAAGGGGGAAAAGCTAGATCCACTCAACACAAAGAAAATCCATGGATCCAAACCAATAAAATCTCTACACACCAACAAATCACACAAAAAATTTGGGGCTATTTTTGTGGGGAAATTTTCGAATTAGGACGAAAAACAACAAAACAAGGCTAGCAACACAACGGGGAGGCTCCAAAATTGTGATCAACATGGCTCATGATACCAAGATGATGTAGGGTAGGCCCTAATCGGCCGATATTTCACGAAAGGAGAGGAATCCCGCGAAGAACACGAAGAACACAAAGGGGAAAACGAGAGAAACACAAGGGGAAACAAAGGGGAACCCTCAAACTGACAAGAACAAGTCACAAAAGTGCTAGATCCTCGGATACATGGAACGATACACGGTACACAATCAACTAGGGACGATACAATGGTAACGGTCTTCTCCGTGAGGAGGTCTTGAGTTTGTCCCTAAAAAGGGGTCCTGAATCCGCTTGGGGGATCTTCTCCAGTGGACGGTCGAATCTCTGTGGAGAAGGTAACCAAGTGGATGAGCAAAGCTCTGACACAAACATGAGCTAAACCTTTGCTAACCCTAGCTAGAAGGAATGGGGTAGTATTTATAGTCTTAGTGCAAAAGAGAGGGGTGAACGGGTACATGGGCTGCGGCCCAACACGAATCAGCACACAGGTGTCAGACGTCCGGGGGTCATCAGTCGTCCGGAGGCTCGCGAGGGTCTGGACGTCCGGTGCCTGTCGGACGTCCATAGTTTCTTCTCGGGTGGTCTTCGGTCAGACGTCCGGTCGGGGTCGGTCGTCCGATGGTCATCAGTTTTCCGGGTGGCGTCGGACTTCCGTGGGTTTTGTCTCGAGTGTGAAGACGCCGGTTGTCCGGAGGGGGCTGGATGTCCGAAGCCTGGAGGTCGTCGGACGTCGGTCCAGGCCGGTCGTCCGAAGCCTGTAGCTTCTGCTGCAACTCTTCTTCTGCTCCGTCTTCACGTCCACCTTCCTCTTCTTCTTCTCCTTGCTCCTTAGCTTCTCCATGATACCTGAGTATGCACAATGTATCCATATGAGGTAGTAGCCATGTCCCATGTGCATCGAAGTGGAAATCTGACAGGAGTGATGTCGCCTCGGTTTTGAGAGCTCTTGCATGTGCATGTGTCATGGGTCCAAGATGTGTCGTAGGAGACATAGTTGGGTCCATGGGGATGGCCTTGGGATGCTCTACATCATCACCACGTCTCGTAGGAGACCCAAACCTCGCATACGGGTGGACCTAGTCGGGTGAGTAGGCTGGATTGCTAAGTTCTACCTCCGTTTGATCCTCTACCGGCTCTAGTGGTCATATAAAGGAACACAAGCAGGTAACCAAGGATGAACAGAACGAGGGCGAGGTGGTGGAGGGGAAATTCGTTGATTCCGAGCGGATTTGTGGATGGAAAGGGTGGGGAAAAGGGGGAAAAGCTAGATCCACTCAACACAAAGCAAATCCACGGATCCAAACCAACAAAATCTCTACACACCAACAAATCACCAAAAAAATTGGGGCTATTTTTGTGGGGAAATTTTCGAATTAGGACGAAAAACAACAAAACAAGGATAGCAACACAACGGGGAGGCTCCGAAATCGTGATCAACGTGGCTCATGATACCAAGATGATGTAGGGTAGACCCTAATCGGCCGATCTTTCACGAAAGGAGTGGAATCCCGCGAAGAACATGAAGAAAACAAAGGGGAAAATGAGAGAAACACAAGGGGAAATGAAGAGGAACCCTCAAACTAACAAGAACAAGTCACAAAAGTGCTAGATCCTCGGATACATGGAACGATACACAGTACACGATCAATTAGGGACGATACAATGGTAATGGTCTTCTCCGTGAGGAGGTCTTGAGTTCTTCCCTAAAAAGGGGTCTTGAATCTGCTTGGGGGATCTTCTCTGGTGGAGGCTCGAATCTCCGTGGAGAAGGTAACCAAGTGGATGAGCAAAGCTCTGACACAAACATGAGCTAAACCTTTGCTAACCCTAGCTAGATGGAATGGGGGGAGTATTTATCGTCTTAGTGCAAAAGAGGGGGACGAAGGGGTACATGGGCTGCGGCCCAACACGAATTAGCACACAGGCGTCGGACGTCTCGGGGTCACCGATCGTCCGAAGGCTCGCGAGGGTCCGGACGTCCGGTGCTTGTCGGACGTCCATAGTTTCGGCTTGGGTGGTCTTCTGTCGGACGTCCGATCAGGGTCGGTCGTCCGATGGTCGTCGGTCGTCCAGGTGGCGTCGGACGTCCGTTGGTTTTGTCTCAGGTGTGAAGACGCCGGTCGTCCAGAGGGGGCCGGACATACAAAGCCTAGAGGTCGTCGGACGTCTGGTCCAGGCTGGTCGTCCGGAGCCTGTAGCTTCTCCCGCAGCTCTTCTTCTTCTCTGTCTTCACGTCCACCTTCCTCTTCTTCTTCTACTTGCTCGTTAGCTTCTCCATGATACCTGAGTATGCACAATGTATCCATATGAGGTAGTAGCCATGTCCCATGTGCATCGAAGTGGAAATCTGACAGGAGTGATGTCGCCTCGGTTTTGAGAGCTCTTGCATGTGCATGTGTCATGGGTCCAAGATGTGTCGTAGGAGACATAGTTGGGTCCATGGGGATGGCCTTGGGATGCTCTACATCATCACCACGTCTCGTAGGAGACCCAAACCTCGCATACGGGTGGACCTAGTCGGGTGAGTAGGCTGGATTGCTAAGTTCTACCTCCGTTTGATCCTCTACCGGCTCTAGTGGTCATATAAAGGAACACAAGCAGGTAACCAAGGATGAACAGAACGAGGGCGAGGTGGTGGAGGGGAAATTCGTCGATTCCGAGCGGATTTGTGGATGGAAAGGGTGGGGAAAAGGGGGAAAAGCTAGATCCACTCAACACAAAGCAAATCCACGGATCCAAACCAACAAAATCTCTACACACCAACAAATCACCAAAAAAATTGGGGCTATTTTTGTGGGGAAATTTTCGAATTAGGACGAAAAACAACAAAACAAGGATAGCAACACAACGGGGAGGCTCCGAAATCGTGATCAACGTGGCTCATGATACCAAGATGATGTAGGGTAGACCCTAATCGGCCGATCTTTCACGAAAGGAGTGGAATCCCGCGAAGAACATGAAGAAAACAAAGGGGAAAATGAGAGAAACACAAGGGGAAATGAAGAGGAACCCTCAAACTAACAAGAACAAGTCACAAAAGTTCTAGATCCTCGGATACATGGAACGATACACAGTACACGATCAATTAGGGACGATACAATGGTAATGGTCTTCTCCGTGAGGAGGTCTTGAGTTCTTCCCTAAAAAGGGGTCTTGAATCTGCTTGGGGGATCTTCTCTGGTGGAGGCTCGAATCTCCGTGGAGAAGGTAACCAAGTGGATGAGCAAAGCTCTGACACAAACATGAGCTAAACCTTTGCTAACCCTAGCTAGATGGAATGGGGGGAGTATTTATCGTCTTAGTGCAAAAGAGGGGGACGAAGGGGTACATGGGCTGCGGCCCAACACGAATTAGCACACAGGCGTCGGACGTCCCGGGGTCACCGATCGTCCGAAGGCTCGCGAGGGTCCGGACGTCCGGTGCTTGTCGGACGTCCATAGTTTCGGCTCGGGTGGTCTTCTGTCGGACGTCCGATCAGGGTCGGTCGTCCGATGGTCGTCGGTCGTCCAGGTGGCGTCGGACGTCCATTGGTTTTGTCTCAGGTGTGAAGACGCCGGTCGTCCAGAGGGGGCCGGACATACAAAGCCTAGAGGTCGTCGGACGTCTGGTCCAGGCTGGTCGTCCGGAGCCTGTAGCTTCTCCCGCAGCTCTTCTTCTTCTCCGTCTTCACGTCCACCTTCCTCTTCTTCTTCTACTTGCTCGTTAGCTTCTCCATGATACCTGAGTATGCACAATGTATCCATATGAGGTAGTAGCCATGTCTCATGTGTATCGAAGTGGAAATCTGAGAGGAGTGATGTCACCTCGGTTTCAAGAGCTCTTGCACGTGCTCGTGTCATGGGTCCAAGAGGTGTCGTAGGAGATGTAGTTGGGTCCATGGGGATGGCCTTGGGATGCTCCGCATCACTACCCTTGTCCCCCACATAGCACGAGCGGCGTCAACAATGGAATGTGCATTCGAAACTACCAGTCGTGGCTGGTTCAGGGGTGGCTGTTGCGCCCTCTGGTATTGTTCATTGCTGGAAACTGCCAGTGACTCAACATGCTGGCTCCTGCTGCGACTTTGATGAGGAGTAGAATGAAACCGGTGCAGACAACGAGTGTAGTTTGCCTGCTGTGTAACCACTATTTTTAGCATTGCAAGGGCATTTCTAGCCTCCCTCTCCACCGGGCTATATATATGGATCGAGATCGCCATGACGTTATGTATTGGTGCCAACATTTATCAAGTGTGTTTGAATAATAGCCGGTCGGTGTCTAGAAATTCCTTGGCAGATTTTGAATCATCTATTGTTGCACCAACGGCTGCTGCTGATGAATAGGTGGATGCAACTGTCATGTGTTTAGGGGAACCTGCTGTGTCAATTGGGGTATGATAGGTCCTGCACCGAGTGGGCCACTGCCAACCCCTTGGACCGCCTGGGCGGTCAAATTGTGCAGCATCTCAAATAGCCGCGCCAGCTAGACATTTGCTGCAAGCCAACTTTGATGCCTTCTCATGTGAATCGCAGATGACACGCTCTGACAGAAACTGAGGTGAAGCACTTCTTCCTCAAACGCCTAGTTTCACTAAGGATATGAGATTTTCCTCTACCATCAGTGCATTCTCTCCATTGATATACTCATATATCTTGGTCATCCACTCTCGACACTTTGTGATTTCTGTGTTGCACTCAGCCATGTTCTCCGGGATCATCGGATCTGCCATGAGCGTGCCAAGAGTGGTCGTCAAATCTTTTAGAGCGTGGACACCTATTTTCTGAGAGCCGTCTAGGGCTAAAACTGCTGCCACTACTTGACCCGCTGCTAGATTCTGACCCAGCGTGTTATCTGTAGGGTTGTGGTTCATGGTTGGATTCGTGATCAAGTGTCCGTTCTCATAGACTGGGGATGACTTTGGTTTCCTTCCATATAGACTGCCGCGCGACGAGGTGGCTCATGAATCTTTGGGCAGATATCATCATCTGAATAGCCCCCATCCTTTCATTGAAAAGTAGAAGAATGGACTCAGTTTCTCCAACCGAGGACTCACCGTCAGAGTAGACAAGCGTGCCTCTGCCGGACATGGAATTGCCCCACAAGTCGACTCCGGGCGCAAAGCCAACGAAATCACGAGTTCAGCCAGGTCTTGCCTAGACGAGTCTGGCATGACAAGCAGACTCGATAATGTCAGCGATAACATCCGGCGCCGAACCAGATTCATCGATTATGTCGATGATGACATGGATCTTGCCGAAGGGGACCCGATGCCCATACTCGATTGATCCCGCCTCGGGGCCCCAGCCCGAGTCTTGGATGTAGAGCTTGCAACGGGGACTCTTCGTCATTCGATCGATCACGTATCCCTTGATCCCTGGGATAGCTCCCTCCAAGAACTCAACGCCACCGTGCGGTGGCCCCACGGTGGGCTCCTACTATCGTGGTTTTGTCATGACAGATGTCCTTGCGAAAGGACTAAGTCTTGAAGCCATCACAACTAGGTGGTGACTTGAACAGGGTTTATCAGAAACGAAGGACACAAGTTTACCCAGGTTCGACCCCTGATGGTGGAGGTACCTAGCTTGATTGATATTGATGATATTCTTGATTACAAGGGTTTGCTTTTGCTACCTTGATTTTGAGATATTGTAACCTCATCTTTGGGTCGTAGGAACTCCCCTTCATATAATAGGTTGAGTCCCTAGTTTCACAGAAGTTTCCAGGTCGTATCCTTAACCCGTATCCTACTCCATTTCTTATTAGTCTTGTTCTCCAAGTTTTGGGAAAGTTCTTCTTATGAGCCTCGATGTGAGTCGGCCCACAGTGCATATACGGATGCCAGCCTCCTCCTGGTTCTCATTCTAGGCAGCCAGCTCTCCTTGAAGATCCTTATTGTGACCCGGTAGTGGTGCAACTCATAGAGCCTCAAGGCTTGGCAGTGTCATACTAACGCCGGGTTTCAACCACAGGGAAACATCCCCAACAGGTAGGGTCATAGACCTAACATCTAAGGCCCACCTAGGGCCCCACACCATCATTGGAAGGTCCAAGGACTACAAATGCATTCGGGTGCGTACCACTAGAAATCAACTAGGATGTACCAACAACACTCGGACGTCTTCCCTCCAGTCGGCCTCACCAACACCACTCAAACAAAGGAGGCGAAGAGATAACATGGGAATGCAATGGTAGAAAGGCTTAAGGCTGGGCTTCAAGTGTAGTTATAATGACAGTTACCTGTAATGCCTGTAGTTATACACCTTCATTCCCCTTGTAACATGGCACTAATGGGCCAAGGCGCACTCTATATAAGCCTCCCTACGCCACTGTGGCAAGGATTCAACACGCATTGTAATCATACACCTCGAGAGAAAAACATAGCTCCTAAGCTCGAGACGTAGGGCTATTACCTCTTCGAGAGGGGCCCGAACTCATACATCCAAGTGTTACACCTATGTTGTAGCTAGGTTCCACCCCTAAATTGTACCCCTAATACTCACTATCAGATTCGTTGCCTTGATAATTGGCACCCACCATGGGGCTACACATCTAGCAATATCTGGCGTAGCTGGCATTTTTCATCATCAACATGATCCTCGGCTATGAGATCTGATTCGGGGTTCTTACCTTCATCGCTGACTATTTAGCGTGGCTTCATGAGGCCGCACTGGACATGGAGTCGCTTCCCATACGAGGTGCGGCGCACTTTCGGCATCATCATACAGAGTCCTTCTTCGGTAGTCGTCGATCTCCCACGGCACCCGTTCTCCCTGCTGGATACCGCCGCAAGCGCTCCGGACGCTCGTGGCTCCAACATTGGGTGAAGCACGTTCTAGACCTTCAGGCCGCGCCTATACAAGTGGCGACACTCGAGCCTGATGATTCCGCTGTTGATCTCTTTGACTGCCTTCATAAGGATTCCATGGATGGATCTGAGTGCGAGAGCATCGAGTCCACAGCAGAAGTTCTTGTGGCTGGTACGGAGCAGCATGGTTCTCCCGGGTACACACACACCCGCGACGACCTAGAAGGTGCTTCGCATGGGCACGCCAACGACGACCACGGTGAGAATACTCTCCCAGCCACGACAAGTATGTTCCACAACCCCTCACTCGGGAGAAGAGGGATGAACTCCATCGGAGGAATGAGCGGGCTCTGCACACTGCTACTTCTTGAGCTTGTGTTGGTTTTTCTCTTGAAGAGGAAAGGGTGATGCAGCAAAGTAGAGATAAGTATTTCCCTCAGTTAATAACAAAGGTATCAATCCAGTAGGAGAAGAACACGCAAATCACCAATATCTGCACAAACAAACAAACACTTGCACCCAACGCGATAAAGGGGTTGTCAATCCCTTCATGGTCACTTGCAAAGCTGAGATCTGATAGAGATAGATAAATAAAACTAAACAAAGGATAAAATATTTTTTGGGGTCTTTTGGTTTATAGATATGAAAATAAAAGATTGCAAGATATTAGATCAGAAACTAATACGATGGAAAATAGACCCCGGGGCCATAGCTTTTACTAGAGGCTTCTCTCTTGAAGGAAAATAATACAGTGGGTGAACAAATTACTGTCGAGCAATTGATAAAAAAGCGCAAAGTTATGACAATATCCAAGGCAATGATTATGTAATATAGGCATCACGTCCGTGTCAAGTAGACCGACTCCTGCCTGCATCTACTACAATTACTCAACACATCGACTTACTCCTTCCTGCATCTAGAGTATTAAGTTCATGAGGAACAAAGTAATGCTTTAAGTAAGATGGCAGATGTAGAGGAATAAACTCAAGCAATATGATGTAAGCCCCTTCTTTTTATCCTCGATGGCAACAATACAATACGTGCCTCGCTACCCCTACTTTGTCACTGGGTGAGGACACGCAAGATTGAACCCAAAGCTAAGGACTTCTCCCATTGCAAGAAAAACCAATCTAGTGGGCCAAACTAAACCGATAGTTCAAAGAGAATTATAAAGATATCAAATCATGCATATAAGAATTCAAAGAAGATTCAAATAATATTCAAAGATAATGTGATCATAAATCCAGAATTCATCGGATATTGACAAACACACTGCAAAAGATGATTATATTGGATAGATCTCCAAGAACATCGAGGAGAACATGGTATTGAGAATCAAAGAGAGAGAATAAGCCATCTAGCTACTAGCTATGGACCTGTAGGTCTGAGGTAAACTACTCACGCTTCATCGGAAGGGCAATGGAGTTGATGTAGATGCCCTCCATGATCGAATCCCCCTCCGGCAGGATGCCGGAAAAGGCCCCAAGATGGAATCTCACGGGAATAGAAGCTTGTGGCGGTGTAAAAGTGTTTTCGTGGATGCCTCTGGAGGTTCGTGAATATATAGGAGGAAAAGCTAGGTCAGGGGGTCACCGAGGGGCCCAGAAAGTAGGTGGGCGCCCCCAGGGCATGCCCTCCACCCTTGTCGCTGCCTCATGGCTCTTCTGACTTGAACTCCAAGTCTCCTCGGTGCCCTTTGGTCCAAGAAAAATCATCGCGAAACTATTATTCCGTTTGGACTCCGTTTGATATTCCTTTTGCATGAAGCTAAAAAACAGGGGGGAAACAGAAACTGAAACTGGGCTCTAGGTTAATAGGTTAGTTCCAAAAATAATATAAAATAGCATATTAATGCATATAAAACATCCAAACAGATAATATAATAGCATGAACAATAAAAAATTATAGATACGTTGGAGACGTATCACACACACCCCATCATGGGGACGACTCCTGAGGTGATGGCCGTACAGTCGATGCGGCTGGCTACTCTGGCCGAGCGTGACCCCCTTGAGCGGCTCCAGAAGGAGTGAGAGGATCATGCTTATTAGTAACCGTGCTCCAGTCGGAACTGGCGGTGTCTGTTTCCAAGTGACCAATCCTAGAACTACCGAGTCCTCAACACTCCGTTGCAGAATTTGGTCATGGCGACCAGAATCGCTGACCAATTCTAGCCCTCTGGCTTGGCAGCTGGGTAATGGATTCGACAAATCCGATCCCTACTGAAGATGGCCCTGTCACAAAATGCGAATGTGTCGCAGTCTTGGGACCACATCCACGGCGCGTCAGTTCGAGCCGAGATAGTCCAGTTCGCTCAAAGCTCGATCACCTCAGGAAGGCGAAGGCGTATGCCCCTCTAAGGGATGCGGCTAACCGCTTGCACAAAGTTCAGTATGGAGACCGGAGGTGTGACAGGATCATTCCTCCTCAAGGGGAACGACGATTACTATCGCTCTTGGATGCCCCCTTCGCGGGATGTCACATACGGCCGCCAGCCCTTTGATGACAGGCGACCGAACGATGGTGATCGAAGGCCAAGTTCCCCTCACTGTCAGGGTGGCTTTCGGGATCCGCAGTTCAATGTGAGATCCATTCTCACTCAGAGCCTAGTTGACAGGGTTCGAGCCTAGAGAGACAGTCTTGATAGAGATGTCCTGAGTGAATCCACATCCTTAAGGCCCAAGTGTTTCAACAGATAGATGCACGTTGTAGATATTCCGGCCAACTTCAAGTTGGTGGCTAGAATCAGCAGGTTCACTAGTGAGTGAAAGCCAGAGACTTGGTTGGAAGATTACCAAGTGGCGGTCCAGATTGGTGGCGGCCATGACAACATGGCTATGAAACATTTGCCACTGATGCTTGAAAGGTTAGCTAGGGCCCGGCTCAACCAGCTTCCCCCCGGTAGCATCTACTATTGGGATGACCTGGCCCAAGTGTTTGTGAAACATTTGAGGGCACGTACAAGTGGCCTAGTGGATTGGTTGCAGCACTATGTATAGAAGAACAATGAGACTCTTTGGGAGTACATTCAGTGTTGGACCACTCTAAGCAACACAGTGGATAATGTCGGCGAGCACCATGCTATTTGTGCCTTCAAGGCAGGCATCAAGTATCGAAAGCTTATCCCAAGTTTGGACCAGTAGAGATCCCAACTCTGAGTTGAGCCATGGAGATAGCCAGTCGGTATGCCAATGGCAAAGAGGAAGACAGGCTAAGAAGTGACAAGGGTGAGCTGGATAAGTCCATTAGTAGGGCAATGACTCCAATCGGAAGGAGAAGCGGAAGGCCGACGGGGTTGACAATGCTGAAGCTACAACCTTGGCCTGTCAAAGCAAGGGCAAAGGTCAGCCAAAGCAGAAGAAAGAGTGGGCTGCCAAGAAGAAGAACAACTTGTAATGCCTTGATGCGGCTATATCTTCCACGTGTCGAAGCACGACTTAGAGGCATAACCGCATTGAAAGCAATGTCGCAAGTGAGGTAATCTTCACACAACCCATGTATTACATAAGGGAAAGAGATACATAGTTGGCTTACAATCGCCACTTCACACAAATACATGAATAAAGCATTACATCAACCAGATACAATCAAGGTCCGACTACGGAACCAAAATAAAAGAAGACTACCCCAATGCTACACAGATCCCCGATCGACCCCAACTAGGCTCCACTACTGATCAACTAGAACAAAACAACACAAAGGACAAGATCTTCATCGAGCTCCTCCTTGAGCTTGGTTGCGTCTCCTGTATGGTATCATCGGCACCTGCAAACTGGTTTTGGAAGTATCTGTGAGTCACGGGGACTCAGCAATCTTACACCCTCACGATCAAGACAATTTAAGCTTATAGGTAGGGCAAAAGGTATGAGGTGGAGCTGCAGCAAGCGACTAGCATATATGGTGGCTAACATACACAAATGAGAGCGAGAAGAGAACGCAATGCATGGTCGAGAAACTATGATCAAGAAGTGATCCTAGAACAACCTACGTCAAGCATAAGTCCAACACCGTGTTGACTTCCCGGACACCGCCGAGAAGAGACCATCACGGTAACACACACGATTGATGTATTTTAATTAAGGTCAACTTCAGGTTTTCTACAACCGGACATTCACAAATTCCCATCTACCCATAACCGCGGGAACGACTTTCGAAAGTTCAAAACCCTGCAGGGGTGTCCCAACTTAGCCCATCACAAGCTCTCACGGTCAACAAAGGATATTCCTTCTAGCGGGAAGACCCGATCAATCTCGGAATCCCGGTTACAAGACATCCTCGACAATGGTAAAACAAGTCCAGCAAGACCACCCGATGCGCCGACATCCTGATAGGAGCTGCACATATCTTGTTCTCAGGGCACACCGGATAAGCTAAGCGTACGGGCGCCAACGTAACCCATGTGGCCAAGGGACGGCCCCGCACGGTGCTCTGGGTTGGAACAACACTTAGATAAGCACTGGCCCCGGGGTTTAAATAAATACGACCCTCGGGATGCGCGACTCCCAATGGAAAAAGGCTAGGTGGCGAATGGTAAAACCAAGGTTGGGCCTTGCTGGAGGAGTTTTATTCAAAGCGAACTATCAAGGGGTTCCCATTATAACCCAACCGCGTAAGGAACGCAAAATCCGGGAACATAAACACCAATATGATGGAAACTAGGGCGGCAAGAGTGGAACTAAACACCAGGCATAAGGCCGAGCCTTCCACCCTTTACCAAGTATATAGATGCATTAATTAAATAAGAGATATTGTGATATCCCAATAAAATATCCATGTTCCAAACATGGAACAAACTCCAATCTTCACCTTCAACTAACAATGCTATAAGAGGGGCTAAGCAAAGCGGTAACATAGCCAAACAATGTTTTGCTAGGACAAGGTGGGTTAGAGGCTTGGTTCAACAATATGGGAGGCATGATAAGCAAGGGGTAGGTTTCGCAGCATAGGCATAGCAAAAGAGCGAGCAACTAGCAAGCAAAGATAGAAGTGATTTCGAGGGTATGGTCATCTTGCCTGAGATCCCGCAAGGAAGAAGAACGAGTCCAAGAAGAAGACAAATGGACGTAGTCGAATGGGTCCTCACAACTCCGGAACGAAACCAAAGCTAACGAGAGAAGCACCCGGAAAGAAGCAAACAACATAGTAAACAACCATCACATGAACATGGCACGGTGCGCAAACAAGTATGATGCATGGCCGGTTTAATGAGGCATGGCATGGCAAAATGCACAAACAACCCTACAAATTAAGTGGAGCTCAATATGCAATGGAGTTGCATATTTAAGAAAACACCACATGACTCATTTAGTTCTCTCTCGTTTATGCACCCAACAAGATTAAATGTTGTTAGCATGGCAAGATGGTGCAGCAAAGTAAAACTACCTATCTAGTCAAGTTTAAATGAGGCCGGAAGCAACGAACAACAATTCTGGTAAATCCCCATATGCATTAGCAATTTGGTGCAACAACAAAGTTAACATTTAAATGTTATTATCATGATGCGGAGGACAAGTTCAAGATTGTGCCAATTTAATTGAAAATGTTGATAAGAGCATTATGAAGCATATTGTCATCGTGGCGGAAATGAAAAGGGGTTCCACGGCAATGATAACGGTAACGGTGCCATGACAACGTTCTGGTTCCGGTAACTCGATTGAGATACCGATGCAAAGGAGAAGTGTGTGGATGCGGGCAAAAGATGGTGGGGCGCTCCCGGATATCAGATTCCCGTGGGTTAGTGGCATGGGAACGAGTGACAAAACGGACATGGTTCGAACATGAGCATCTCGAACATCACAAGCATTCGTTCAAGGACGTCATCTCGGGGTTATACCTTCGAAGCGTGCATTATTTGAGGGGTTCGAGTTTGATGCGGTGTAGGGGAAGTAGACGTTCCGCAACGGTAGTCGAAGTAGTTGTTCTCGTTTCGTAGTTGTTCGGGGTCAAGACACGGAACTTGACGTACACGGGGTCTTCAGCGATGGTCGTGGTACATGTTTCGTAGACGTTCGGGCGACGGTAGTGGGACACATTTTCGTAGAGGGACTTGATGAAAAGCACGTCGGAGGTAGAGGTACAGACGTTCTCGGGGTACTTGTCGGTCCGGTCTTGACGGTCTCGTTTTGCGACGATAGTCATACTAGTTGGCCGTAGTGGAACTCGGTGCATCCAAGGTCGTCGGGCGTAATGGTACACATGTCGTCGGAGTACTTGGTCTCTCGTGTAACTCCAAGGTTCGTTGTGTAAGCATACACAGGTCTTTGGTGAAGGTAGCTGTACATGCCCGTAGATGAACTTGCCGGGTCTTCGACGTCTTGGTACCTGGCGTCCTTCGAACTTGAGAGAAAAGAAACCGAATAGAGACGGTGCACGATGGGAGGGTCCTGCAGCAACAGGAGGTCGAAAGGCGAAGCGACAGCAAGACAAAGTGAGATCGGAGTCGGACTTGGCGTGGAGCATGGGAAACAGAGCATCTGGAGACTGGAGAGGTCCTGGACTTCGGGTGCGCGATGCCACAGGGAGGAGGCGAGACCTCGGCGGCGCATGGAGAGGGTCGGGTCGGCGGGGCCAGATCGGCCGGCGAGGTGCCTTGGGATGTTGAGGTGGCGGAGGTCACGGGATCGAGCACCGGGCTTTAGGTGCAGGAGGAACCTGGGCGGCGACGAGGATGGCCGGCGGCGAGGCGGCAATTGACGACGGAGGGCGACGCGAGGCAGAGGAGGAGCGGCAGCGCTGCAGGCTCGCGGCGAGGGAGGAGATCCGGCGGGGGTGCGAGGGAGCCGGGCGGCGGCCTACTGGGTCCGGCGAGGGCGATGGGGTGCGCTGGCGATGCAGGGGAAAACCGAGCGCGGGGGCGAGCGAGGGGATCCGCTCCTGGCGATGTCTGGGAGTGCGTGCGGCGGAGGGAGACGAGGGAGAGGGAAATCGAGAGGAGAGCGAGGGATCGAGCGAGCTAGGGTTAGGATTAGAGATGGCCTTGGGTGGGCCTTAGGCTTAGAGGCCGGCTGGATCCAGGTGGGCCGCGAGGAAGGAAATGGGCCTAGAGAGGTCACGGGGAAGGCCTTGGCTGGCAGCGGGAAGGCTGTTGGTTGGCCGGCCTGGCGCTGCTACTGTTGTCTCTTTTCTTTTACATTTCTTCAGATAGAAATACAAAAGAAAAGAGCAGGAGAAAAAGGAGATGTGTATGAGAATTATAAAAATATCCTCATGACCCTGAATTCATGCCCTATTTGATAAAATTGGTTTGGACATTTTTAGAGGTAAAAAAATAAAACAAGTTTAAATATGATTCAAACTTGAGGCATTTTTGAACCTAACCAAAACAACTCCAAAGGATTTGAAATTTGACAAAGAGGGTTTAGGCATGGAGAACTAGCACCAAGAAAAGAATGAACATTAATGGAGGAGGAGGAAAAGGACACTTGCCAAAATGAAAGAAATAAGAAGGAAGGAGGAGGGCAAGATGGCACTTGCAAAAAGAAAGAAAAGAGAAGGAAGGAAGGTGGTGATGCATGCATCTCACATGGGGCATGCAACAAAATGTCATGCATGAAATGATGCAATGCAAAATATGCAATGGTTAATGCAACAAGCTAAATAAATCACACAACGAAAACCCGGAAACCCTGGAAGGCAACTGGAGCTCCGGTCTTGAGGCATCACAACACTCCACCGCTACAAGAGGATCTCGTCCCGAGATCTAGAATGGCACCGGAGGGAAAACGGAAGAGAAAGAGAAGAGGTAAAACTAAGTTGCTTCTTTGACAAACGAGTGAAACCAAAGAACCTTGAAAAAGGTTAAGCCATTTCGAGAGAGAAAAAATACCATGGAGATGAACGAAGTTGAAAACCTCCGTTAGTAAAGAGGGACAAGGAAGAACAACTTTGGGAAGCACTCCGGTTGAAAAGAGCTGCAAGGCTTGATAAGGCGAAAAGAACTTGTGCAAAAAGGGTACAACACTCTGGTTAAGAGGATAGGCATGAAAAGAACACGATCCTGACAAAACGAAAAGATGGGTTGAAGAGAGCAACATCACAAAGCCTCCGTAACAAAAGTAAGAATGGAATGGAATGAACGAAGGGAAAACAAGATCTTGAGGAAGCACGCTTACCACAAATGCTAGAACGGAGTTGTTGAAAAACCAACAACGAAAAGAATAAGCTTGATATGTTCTTATAGAACACATCTCAAAATTATGATGTGACAACTTGCCACTCACGGGAAAAGAATTGGATTGGTATGAACAAGGAGATGAAAAAGCTTATTTCACCGGAAGGATGAAAGAAGAATTTGGGTCCTTTAATAGCACCATAAATAGCAACAATCCTTAGGGAAAGCTTTAGGTGAAATATAACCCAAGATACTCCAATGAAGAGATTGATGGATTTAAAATACCTCATTCTTAATAACATGTGAATCATGAAACATCAACTCAAATTATCAAGAATGACATAATACCACCTCTAATGATAAGGTAGAAAGAATTGCACTCCGGATACAAGATGAAGAATGCTTGAGCTCCTTAGAAAAGAATCTCGATGAACACTTCGAGAAGTAATATAAATCCTTGATGAAACATCATGTAGAGCCTCCATGAAGAACTCCAGTAAACAAATGAATGATCAAACGGAAGGAAAAGAAGTTGAAAACACAAGGTGAAAATTTGTAATGATTTAGATGGATCTCCTTGACGAGGTAATTGAAAGAACTTGGAACTCCAGGAAAAAGATTAGATGAAACAATTGAAATCAGGAATTTGATGAGCCTCCGGAATAGGGAATTTAGTTCACCCGATGAAACAAGAATAAGAATTACATTATGCTTATCCTTCACCAATTAAATTGATGACAATCAACGGATTTGACATATTACTTATTCCCACAGAAAAGATTAAGAGAGATATAACATAAACTTGGGAAGGTCTTCAACGAACCACCGTTATGAATTTAAACAACGAATGAATTAATATGATAACCATCGAAGAGAATCTTGAATGAACCACCGTAATAATTGGAAATGAACGAAGTAAAGATAAAGAAACACCAGGAAGAATTAGCAAATGAAAGAAGATGCTTAAGAGAATTTATATATGAGAGAACAAAGAGATCATGCACAGATTAGAGGATATTTGATCGATGCACCATTAAAATTAGAAGGATGAGAGCTGAAGGCTAGAATGAACAATCCCGAGATGATGGCCTTCGGAGAATCAAGCTGAAAATACTCTAAATTACTCTGGATGGGTGAAAAGAAATTCTCACAACCGAAACAATTATGGGAGGATGGCAGCAAGTTGGAATCAGGAATCTTGAAGAGAATGGCGCAAGATATGGAGGAAAACTCTTCTTCGGTCTTCAAATCCGAGAATGACGATGATAAACACCACCATGAATTGTTGAGGCACTCCAGAATAAAGAAGAATATAAAAGTTGAATCAACAATGAAATGAATTTAAAAGATCTTGGAGAAAAAAAACATAAGACTGATGACAATCATTCTTACGTCAAACTTCGAAAAGAATTTGAGGATAGCTCCGGACAAATAAGAAGAGTCAGGTAAGATCCTGGGAAAAGACATGTGGGTTAGGGCCCACTCAAAAGATACACCATTGAACAATTTAAAAGGAAGATTGCACCGGTTGAATTAAATGGCTTGAATAACATAGGACCTCGAAATAGCTTGAACTGATCTTGAATGAAAAGATGAGCCTTCTGAGATATCTTGAGCATTCTGGGAAAATAGAATAGCGAGAGGTGAACGATTAAGAATTGCACCGGCATGAGAATGCCTTGAAATGAGCAAAAGGGTAAAGAAACACCAAAAACTTGAATTCGATCCACCGGAGAAGAAAAGAAACAAGGAATGATAACTTGAAACTCCGTTAGAATCTTCATGAGAATCACCAGGTATGACCAAGAAGGAAAACAAAATGGAGAGACTTCACATGAATAAAAGGATACTTGATTAAGAATCTGAATCCTTGAAGAAAAAGGGTGGGTGGGCGGGAAAAACAAAGGGAACTTGGAGACGGATGAAACAAACACCATTGAGAAAACCGAGAGGTGATCTTTCGATGTTAAAATGATCGGATCCACTTGAAGAGAAGCACACCAGTTGAAAAGGATTAACATGACAATCTCGATTATCATGAAGGATTAGTATTCACATATAAATATGAGAACACCGCTTATGAAAAGGGATGGAATCAACACTTGACATTGAAGCAACTCGAATACCACAACTCAAAACAAAACAAAGGATTGGCTTGCAGAATAAGCCGGGACAAACATATGATAGAGATTTCATCCGAAGTTTTCGTGGTGGGGCCTACACGGGCTTGATCGTACAGCACCGTCATGTACAAGGCAGTGCACATGACATATGAAGCGTCCCCGAGTCGGCATAGCCAAGGACTCTTTAAGACACAACGAGACCACTGTAAAACAAACCGTGGATACGTGGACCACTAGACATCGAACCCCAATTTCATATCATACATCTGTCGGAAAGATATCCTAAGAGCTACTTCAATTCCCAAATGACTCAAAACATTTCTAGACCCAATAACGCCAGCGATTCGATCAAGTAGGGGGCACCTAAGGTTGGGGAAGGCTCTGATACCAACTTGTAACGCCCATGATGCTGCTATATCTCCCACGTGTCGAAGCACGACTTAGAGGCATAACCGCATTGAAAGCAATGTCGCAAGTGAGGTAATCTTCACACAATCCATGTATTACATAAGGGAAAGAGATACATAGTTGGCTTACAATCGCCACTTCACACAAATACATGAATAAAGCATTACATCAACCAGATACAATCAAGGTCCGACTACGGAACCAAAATAAAAGAAGACTACCCCAATGCTACATAGATCCCCGATCGACCCCAACTGGGCTCCACTACTGATCAACTAGAACGAAACAACACAAAGGAAAAGATCTTCATCGAGCTCCTCCTTGAGCTTGGTTGCGTACCCTGTACGGTATCATCGGCACCTGCAAACTGGTTTTGGAAGTATCTGTGAGTCATGGGGACTCAGCAATCTTACACCCTCGCGATCAAGACTATTTAAGCTTATAGGTAGGGTAAAAGGTATGAGGTGGAGCTGCAGCAAGCAACTAGCATATATGGTGGCTAACATACGCAAATGAGAGCGAGAAGAGAAGGCAATGCACGGTCGAGAAACTATGATCAAGAAGTGATCCCAGAACAACCTACGTCAAGCATAACTCCAACACCGTGTTCACTTCCTGGACCCCACCGAGAAGAGACCATCACGGTAACACACATGATTGATGTATTTTAATTAATCTCAACTTCAGGTTTTCTACAACCGGACATTAACAAATTCCCATCTGCCCATAACCGCGGGCACGACTTTCCAAAGTTCAAAACCCTGCAGGGGTGTCCCAACTTAGCCCATCACAAGCTCTCACGGTCAACGAAGGATATTCCTTCTAGTGGGAACACCCGATCAGGCTCGGAATCCCGGTTACAAGACATCCTCGACAATGGTAAAACAAGTCCAGCAAGACCCCCCGATGCGCTGACATCCCGATAGGAGCTGCACATATCTCGTTCTCAGGGCACACTGGATAAGCTAAGCGTATGGGAGCCAACGTAACCCAAGTTGCCAAGGGACGGCCCCGCACGGTGCTCTGGGTTGGACCAACACTTAGACAAGCACTGGCCCAGGGGTTTAAAAATAAAGATGACCCTCGGGATGCGTGACTCCCAAGGGAAAAAGGCTAGGTGGCGAATGGTAAAACCAAGGTTGGGCCTTGCTGGAGGAGTTTTATTGAAAGCGAACTGTCAAGGGGTTCCCATTATAACCCAACTGCCCAACTGCGTAAGGAACGCAAAATCCGGGAACATAACACCGATATGACGGAAACTAGGGCGGCAAGAGTGGAACAAAACACCAGGAATAAGGCCGAGCCTTCCACCCTTTACCAAGTATATAGATGCATTAATTAAATAAGAGATATTGTGATATCCCAACAAAATATCCATGTTCCAAACATGGAACAAACTCCAATCTTCACCTGCAACTAACAATGCTATAAGTGGGGCTGAGCAAAGTGGTAACATAGCCAAACAACGTTTTGCTAGGACAAGGTGGGTTAGAGGCTTGGTTCAACAATATGGGAGGCATAATAAGCAAGTGGTAGGTTTCACAGCATAGGCATAGCAAAAGAGCGAGCAACTAGCAAGCAAAGATAGAAGTGATTTCAAGGGTATGGTCATCTTGCCTGATATCCCGCAATGAAGAAGAACAAGTCCAAGAAGAAGACAAACGAACGTAGTCGAATGGGTCCTCACAACTCCGGAACGAAACCAAAGCTAACGAGAGAAGCACCTGGAAAGAAGCAAACAACATAGTAAACAGCCATCACATGAACATGGCACGATGCGCAAACAAGTATGATGCATGGCCGGTTTAATGAGGCATCGCATGGCAAAGTGCACAAACAACCCTATAAATTAAGTGGAGCTCAATATGCAACGTAGTTGCATATTGAAGAAAACACGACATGACTTATTTAGTTGTCTCTCGTTTATGTACCCCAACAAGATTAAACGTTGTTAGCATGGCAAGAGGGTGCAGCAAAGTAAAACCACCTATCTAGTCAAGTTTAAATGAGGCCGGAAGCAACGAACAACAATTCCGGTAAATCCCCATATGCATTAGCAATTTGGTGCTATAACAAAGTTAACATTTAAATGTTATTATCATGATGCGGAGGACAAGTTCAAGATTATGTAAATTTTAATGAAAATGTTGATAAGAGCATTATGAAGCATATTGTCATCGTGGCGGATATGAAACGGGGTGCCACGGCAACGATAACGGTAACGGTGCCAAGGCAACGTTCCAGTTCCGGTAACTCGATTGAGATACCGATGCGAAGGAGAAGTGTGTGGATGCGGGCAAAAGATGGTGGGGCACTCCCAGATACCGGGTTCCAGCGGGTTAGTGGCATGGGAACGAGTGACAAAACTGACATGGTTCGAACATGAGCATCTCAAACATCACAAGCATTCGTTCACGGACGTCATCTCGGGGTTATACCTTCTAAGTGTGCATTATCGGAGGGGTTCGAGTTTGATGTGGTGTAGGGGAAGTAGACGTTCCGCGACGATAGTCGAAGTAGTTGTTCTTTTTTCATAGTTGTTTGGGGTCACGACACGGAACTTGACGTACACGGGGTCTTCAGCGATGGTCATGGTACATGTTTCGTAGATGTTCGGGCGGCGGTAGTGGGACACATTTTCGTAGAGGGACTTGACGAAAAGCACGTCGGCGGTAGAGGTACAGACGTTCTCGGGGTACTTGTTAGTCCGGTCTTGACGGTCTTGTTTTGTGATGGTAGTCATACTAGTCGGCGGTAGTGGAACTTGGTGCACCCAAGGTCGTCGGGCGTAATGGTACACATGTCGTCAGAGTACTTGGTCTCTCGTGTAACTCCAAGGTTCGTTATGTAAGCATACACAGGTCTTTGGTGAAGGTAGTTGTACATGCCCGTAGATGAACTTGCCGGGTCTTTGACGTCTTGGTACTTGGCGTCCTTCGACCTTGAGAGAAAAGAAACCGAATAGCGACGGTGCACGATGGGAGGGTCATGCAGCAACAGGAGGTCGAAAGGAGAAGCGGCAGCAAGACGAAGTGAGGTCAGCGTCGGACTTGGCGTGGAGCATGGGAAACAGAGCATTTGGAGCCTGGAGAGGTCTTGGACTTCGGGTGCGCGATGCCACAGGGAGGAGGCAAGACCTGGGCGGCGCATGGAGAGGGTCGGGTAGGCGGGGCCAGATCGGCCGGCGAGGTGCCTTGGGATGTCGAGGTGGCGGAGGTCATGGGATCGAGCATCGAGCTTGAGGTGCAGGAGGAACCCGGGCGGCGACAAGGATGGCCGGCGGCGCGGCGCCACTTGACGATGGAGGGCGACGCGAGGCAGAGGAGGAGCGGCGGCGCTGTAGGCTCGCGGCGAGGGAGGAGATCCGGCGGGGGTGCGAGGAAGCCGGGCGGCGGCCTGCTGGGTCCGGCGAGATCGATGGGGCGCGCTGGCGATGCAGGGGAAAACCGAGCGCGGGGGCGAGCTAGGGGATCCGCTCCTGGCGATGTCTGCGAGTGCGTGCGGTGGAGGGAGAAGAGGGAGAGGGAAATCGAGAGGAGAGCGAGGGATCGAGCGGGCTAGGGTTAGGATTAGAGATGGCCTTGGCTGGGCCTTAGGCTTAGAGGCCGGCTGGATCTAGGTGGGCCGCGGGGAAGGCCTTGGCTGGCAGCGGGAAGGCTGTTGGTTAGCCGGCTTGGCGCTGCTACTGTTGTCTCTTTTCTTTTACATTTCTTCAGACAGAAATACAAAATAAAAGAGCAAGGGAAAAGGAGATGTGTATGAGAATTATAAAAATATCCTCATGACCCTAAATTCATGCCCTTTTGATAAAATTGATTTGGACATTTTTAGAGGTAGAAAAATAAAACAAGTTTAAATATGATTCAAACTTGAGGCATTTTTGAACCTAACCAAAACAACTCCAAAGGATTTGAAATTTGACAGAGAGGGTTTAGGCATGGAGAACTAGCACCAGGAAAAGAATGAACATTAATGGAGGAGGAGGGAAAGGACACTTGCCAAAATGAAAGAAATAAGAAGGAAGGAGGAGGGCAAGATGGCACTTGCAAAAAGAAAGAAAAGAGAAGGAAGGAAGGTGGTGGTGCATGGATCTCACATGGGGCTTGCAACAAAATGTCATGCATGAAATGATGGAATGCAAAATATGCAATGATGAATGCAACAAGCTAAACAAATCACACAATGAAAACCCAGAAACCGTGGAAGGCAACTGGAGCTCCGGTCTTGGGGTGTCACATAACTCAAGGAGTGACATACTCGATCAGCCTTGTCAGATTCACACAAAGAGGGACGAAGATGGCAACTTGATCCTGCCAAAGAACACCACTCGGGAGTGCCAGCTACTCAAGAAAGAAACGCGAGAAGAACCCTCGGCGTGTAAAGATGAGGATAACGATAATGAAGGTAAGAATCAGGGTACTGGCTACCCCAATGTGGAGAAAGTCATGATTATATTTGCAGATATCGAGAGCAAGAGAGAGGTCAACATGGCTAAGTCGAGTGTCACAAAGTATCTTGACTCATTACAAAAAAGACACATCCGTGACATTTTGGGCCAAACGAATTTTTTTTGTCATGCTTATGACATTTCTATGATGATAATTGTGACGAAACCCGGTATCATCATAGATGTGGTGGGCTGCTACTTGACAAAAAATCATGACAAAATTGGGCTTTTTGTCCTGGGCAGGCTAGAGACGTAGCTGCATGACATTCTTTGGGCCATCCATGATGGAAAAAATGTGGTAGAAGCGATATCAAGGAAAATATCGGGGAGTTCCCGGTTACGGTGGGTGGTCTGGGCCGAGCGATTCATGGAGGTTTGTGCGTTTCTCTCGTACACGTACGCGCTTCTGTGCGAGGCGTTGCGCTCTAACTGAACCCGAGCGAGGCGTTGGGCTCTAACTGAACCCAAGCAATTACACTAGCTATGTTACTGAGCCCCAATCGATCCCATGCTGTTAACTGAACCCGAGTGATTCCTTCACTACTACTGCTAACTGAAGCCGATCGATGTTGCCTCTTGATGAATAGTTCCCGGTGGGGGTGGATGAACAGGACCCCATGGTAGTAGAGGCCATTGCCGCTGGATGAATAGGACCCAGATCGAGCCGGTTGTGGGTGGATGAACAGGACCCCGTGGAGAGCTGATGAATAGGACCCCGTGGAGGGCTGGACCGACAGTAGCCCGTGGAGGGCTGGATGAACAGTAGCCAGTGGAGGGGTGGTTGAACAGGACCAAGTGGAGAGGGCTATTTGAACAATAGTCAGTGGAGGAGCGGTGGAGCCTGCATGAACTCGATCCCGTTGATGAACAGTCGCACATGGAGGCTGGAGGAGGTCGACGGTGGATGAACAGTAGCCCGTGGAGGCTGGAGGAGGTCGACGGTGGAGATGAAAAGTATCCTGTGGAGTCCCCTTTTGCGGTATGCCACGCCCCTCCCGACGAACAGGACCCCCCACTACTAGGGAAAACCTTATACACCGAAATTTAGCAGTAGTGCGTGGCAAAAACAGGCGCTAGTGCTAAGTAGCAGTAGCACGCGTGCGAAAACCGCGCTACAGATACAATAGTAGCAGTAGCTCGTGCACATGAAAAAGCGCTACGACTAATATTCCCATTGCCAAAACGATAGGCTACGCATAGCAGTAGCGGTCTTGAGAGAAGCGCGCTACCGCTAGGACATAAGTAGCAGCGCCTTTCGCGTGGAGAGCGCTACTCCTAATGGAAATAAAATGAAATGAAAAACAAATGGAAAAGTAAATGAAAAAGAAAGAAATAGAAAAAGGAGAAAGGGAAAAATAAAATGTAGAGAAAAATAAATGAAAAAGCGAAAAAAAGAGAAAGGTGTAGCAGTAGCGTTTCTTCGTAAGAGGTGCTATAGCTAACGTAGCTGCAGCGCGTTTCCTAGACCCCCGCTGTAGAAACAGAAAAGGAAATAAGAAATATGAAGGGAATTACATAGCTATAGCAGAAGCGCGTTTTGTGAAAATCGCCATAGCTAACTTAGCTATAGCGTGTTTCGCGAAAAGTGCTACCGCTAAGTTTGACTTAACCAAAAAACTGTTTCGCCCCAGCCACCACTTCTCCCCCAAATCCCACAACCCACCCCGCCGCCGTCTGCCCGATTCGCCGTCGCCCCACTTCGCCGTTGTCTCCTGCCGACGTCGACGCCCCCGGAGCCACCAGAGCCGTGCATCGTCGACGCCACCGGAGCCGCGCAGCCACATCAACGCCACCGAAGCCACAGTCGATGCCACCGGATCCTCCCTCGCCACAATTGCCTCGCTCGCCATCACCGGAGACGCTTGTGCCTCCCTCGCCACTACTGGAGCCATCCTCTGTAAGCCCTCACCCCTCCTCTCTCTCTCTAAATTAGTTAGGTTAATTTAGTTAGGAAAAGAATTTAGTTATGTTAATTTTGTTAGGAAAAGAATTTAGATAGGGCTTTGACAGAGACGCCCCTGCCTCCCTCACCTTAGGAAAAATTTGTATATGCTTAACTAGGGCAGTAGGGTTAGGATTGTAGTGTTCAATTACAAATGTTAGGAAAGTAAGGTTTAACTAGATGTTAACTAGGGTGGTAGGATTTAGTTTAGACAAAAAACTCAATATAAAAATATAAATTTCTATTAGTGTTGCCAGTCTAGTAGGTTCTTAATTTTTAGTGAATTTTTATTAGGACAAAAATTTAGGACAAAATTTGAGTTCCAGGTTCATAATTTGAATTCTAGGGTTCATCCATCTATATTTGGTTTTTGAATTGAGTTTCAGAGAGCATGACATTTGTGTAGATTTTCTTGAAGTGTCAAACACTAGGAGATGCAAATTTGAAGTGGTCATGATATATGAAAAATCCTCAGCTGTGTTTGCTCATTGATCATAATCGACATTGAAGTGGTTAGATTGTGCTCAAGTGGCCTTTTGTTGTTTCCAAGGAATGAAGCCGAGTGGCCTATGTTTTGCCGGAATGTTGATTCATTTCCGTTCCGGCAAAATTCAGGTTCTCGATTTTTCCACTTTTTAGCAAAGGTCATGCCGAAATTTTCCATGAATTTCGGCATGACTTGTGCTACAAACTAGGACATATCGAGTGCCCAGGATTTGCCGCACCGGGAAGGAGTCAATGTTCCTTCAACGTATTATGGACGACCTTCCGGTAGTAAAGAAGTCTAGGAAGAGAGCGAGGAAAGGCAAAAAAGTTGATTCTATGATCCAGCCGCCTCAGCAGCCTCGGCTTCAGGACCGTATAGATATCCCCGATGCGGATAAATGGCATATCCCCGGTCAACAAATCCTACCTGCAACAGCACTACAGGCCAGATTCGGTGATCTATGGAGACTTCATGCCGATGTACTGTGGGTAGAGAAAGGCCTCATCGCCTCGAAAGATCCAAGATACCCACTCTACGTGGTTAATGTTCCACGGCAAATGTCGTACGTCGACAGCTTCCCCGCGGATAAGTTCTTCCTCTGATTCGATTACATATTCGACATGTTTCACGTGAAGAAGCTGGATTTTACATTTGTCCGCTTTTATGCCTTGCACATGAACTACAACATCGGGGTTGAGCAGATATCTCATATCTGTGTCGCTGACCCGTACTACATGCACGAGGGCTTCTTGGGAGTCTGCGCAAAGCACCGTGAATACGCAAGGGATTACATCGTCAATTTCATGCTCGCCAATAAGGACAAGGAGGCGATTCTCGTGCCTTATCATCCCGTGTAAGTCATCTGCGCTGCTATCCTTCCTTCGATTTCAATCATTCATTTGCACGGTGGAGGCTAATTAATTTGAGGTGTACTTATTTTGCGCAGCGGCGGGCGCGCCGTCCTCATCATCCTCTACCCCCGATTCTCCCACGCTCTTTACTTGGACTCGTCGAAGAACATTCACAAAAAGGATTACAACCACATCAAGGATGTTCTCGACAGTGTTATGTTTTACTACCAAGCAGGGGGTGGAGAGGTCAGGGACAAGAAGAGAAGGGGCAGCAGGGCTGCCTTTGGCCATAAGACCGACTTTTGCTCCATCCAGCAACCAAACGATTCTCTTAATGATGGATTCTATGTCCTACACCACATGCTGGAGTACAGACGGGATCACCAGAACCTTCGCATGTCACCTAGATCCGGCGATGCCCATATTCTGCAATGGGCAAAGGACATAGGAGATATCGAGGATCATCGACTTCGAGCTGAGTTCAATAACATCCAGCGCGAACTTGCCCAAATCATCATGAAGGAGGTCGTCGGAAAAACAGGGATGTTCTACGGAGAAGAACAAATGTCGCGGGAAGACGTCCGAACATGGATAGCCTCTCAGCGTCTCGACATGAAGCCTTTCACTAAGCTCAAGGACTATCTCCCTGACTTGGATGGATGGAACGACATGTTGGAGTGATTGTCGATATATGACAATGTGTCCGTTTAGTCCATACTTTCTGTATGACAAAACTTTGAGTTATGCACGGTGAAACATGATTTGTGATGTAATTAAACCATCCCCCTCCTCGACTAGCGAAAATCACTCTAGTTAGGGCATTTTGGGGTACAATGAACTTTGTTATTTATGCTTATGATATGTTGTTTCTATTTTTGCCAAGTCTGTCTCTTTCTGTTGCTCAACTATATATGTTGCATATCATCGACTCATGTGACGATGCAGGTGCATAGATCATAGATGCCGAAGAAGTGCTATGCCAGGAGTATATATACGACAAGTGGCCGGAGTGTCAAGCCCAGGTGTACCGGTTTCTGGTTTTCGAGCGACATGCAGTAGTTAGTTTAGGTTCACGCTAATGTGAGAGAGGGATACGAACTCATGTACTCAAAGTGATAGCTCTTCTCGCGTATATCATTGTTTAGATGGATGACGATGTATTTGCAAGTAATCAAGACTTGTATCACTATTTTCGAGATGATGATGAGAGACCACTTTGTGTTGGATTATGATTATGATGATGACATGATTTGATGAGACTAATTGTATGTATATGCTATGATTACATTTGTATGTGTATGATATGCTAAAGATTATTGTATAAAGCCTATTCAAATACAAAACAAATACAAAACAAATATGCAGGGAAAAAAACTAATAAAACTAGTAGTAGCGAGGGGGGAAATTTAGCAGTAGCGCCGCCTTACCAGTAGCGCTTCCCGGTAAACAGCGCTGCAGATAATATCAGCAGCGCCCTTTTCTAAAGAGCGCTACAGCTATTCATGTATAGCAGTAGCGTGGGACAACAGGCGCTACTGCTATACGTTAGCTGTAGTGCCTTATTAGTAGCGCCGGTCCCCACGCTACTGAGAGGCCCAAAACCCGCGCTGCTGCTAGGCTTTTCCCTAGTAGTTCCCGTTTCGACTGTAGCGCTACAACACAAGTCTGTTTCCTTCGTTTTGTAGTACGGCACCCCCCTCCCAATCAATAGGACCCCGTTTTGACTGTAGGAGGTCCAAGGGAAGTTCGTTTCCTCTGTTTTGCGGTACTCCAAACCCCTCCCGATGAACAGGATCCCGTTTCGACCATGGCCGATCGAACACAAGGCCGTTTCCTCCATTCCATGGTACGCCAGGCCTCGTTTTGATCGGCTATTTTGTCCAAGCATGTTGGCTCCCGATGAACACGACGACGTAGTTTCTCCGTTTGGACCAAGACATGTACACGAGCCTTTGCCATACATATGCGCGAGTAGGCGTTCGAGACCCCGCCCGTATGTACGTACGCGGACGTATTTACTTTCTTGCACCCTGGTTGTACGTACGTGTACATGCTACGTGCGCGCCTCTACTACGACACAGGCGCGCCTATACTATGACATGTGCCCTTCCGTACACGGCGACGGTACATCGCTGCAGCCTGCAGACAAACCGATTATATGTATGTACACATTCGCGACTAGAACGACAACACTACGAACACTTCGACCAGGTGGGTCCCGACTGTCAAGCACTTCCTTGCTTGCGAAGATGTAGCTGGTGGGTCCCAGCAGTCAGGGGGAAACATTTTTTCACGACATACGGTGGCCCATCCGGTGGGTCCCTGCTGTCAGGTGGAGTAATCATTATTTTGCACGTAATAAGGAGGCACTTCCTTGCTGTGGCCGTGGACCCAGCTGTCAGCCTCTCCACGTACAGTACTCTTCTGATGGAAGTCGTTCATTGACCACATTGACTACACCGCGCCGAGAGCACCAAGGCGGTGGACGACGGCGAGGCCTAGGAAGGGGATGACGCGGAGCCGGGGAAGACGCGACAATGGATGCCCACGCGGAGAGGAGTATGAGGGTTCACTGGTTTGGCTGCGGTGTGATGCTTCCGTCGCTGCAGGGCCTGGCTAGCGGTGGAAGTACTAAGGGGCGGTGAGTCCTCAGCGGCAGCACAGCCGGCCACTCGAGGCAGGAGCAGGTGGTCTCGCTGGCGCTAGTTTGGGCGGCTGGTGCAAGATGAGCAACGATTGAACAAGCAACATGACTGTTCGATTCAAATCCAACGATCACCACTGCTAGAATCATTTGTTGAGTAAGTTGACAAAGCCTTGCGTACGCGTCAACTTAGTAGGCCCACAGGTCAGCCTTCGAACCGGTGCACCCTAGATGTCAGTGGGAGAAATCATTTTTTCGCGTAATAAGGACGCAGTTGATTGCGTGCGGCTAGGCCAGCGGAGGGATTAGGGTGGGCCGGTGAAGCCCGCCCAGCATCATAGCGGGCCACAAGAGGAGGGAGCACGCAGTCCCGCCGGTGCTAGCTTAGGTGGCTGGAGCAGGAAGATCAGAGATTGATGAAGCACGTCGGCCGTTGGATGGACATCTAACAATCACTACTGCTAGAATCGTGTGTTGACTGACAAAGCCTTGCGTAAACAAGTCAGCCTCAAAATCTGTGGCGTGTGCAGCCCATTTGCTATTATTTTATATTTTTACTAATTTTCTAATTCTTATGGAATTTATTGTGGCGAATTTTCCATTTTTAGAATTGCTGCCCATTTTCTGGTCACTACCATGGTTAAAAAATCGATCTAAAAATGTGCAAAATTTTGAAAATTCACGAAGTTTTGCCGGGGAACAAAATATTCTTAATCCAAAAATTAGTAGCCATACTAAAACAAATTTAAAAATAAATTAGTACTATGTCATGTTAAAATCCAATGAAATATAAAATATCAGTGAAGAACAAAAACAAAAAAAGAAAGTAATTTCCCATTTGCTATATTTTTATGGAATTTTCAACCCCTTTGATATTACTTTTAACAGATACTGATCATGTTCTTTAGCCAAGCCGGTATGCATCCCTCCTCGTCTTGAAAGATTTGTAACCCAGTAAGTCGGAGAAAACAAATAGGCCTAGCTTGGGTGTTCTTCAAAAAGAAATAGTGGGCTACCTATTTTTCCAAACAAAAAACTGCTAGGCTGGTCATGTTGTTAGACGGGCCACAGAGACCGCACAACCCAGTTTATAGCATGCTCCTCCGAACAAATCATCAAAAAAAAGTTTTGCAATTCTTTCATTAATTGACTATACGTTGAAAACGATATGGATCCCACATATCAACAGGGTGGATTGGAGTAAAAAACGAGGGGTGCATCTGAGTAGTAAAAGAGGCGCTTGCTTGTGTTCGGGAGTGGACTTGGTGGGTCCGTACTGTCATACTCACAACTACAGTCCTCTCCCGATTCACTATGTTGACACAGCCGGACGGCGGCGCCACGGCGAGCGCACCAACGTGGAGGATAAAGTGTTGTCGCCAATGTGCTGGGCTGGGTTGAGCATTCTTAGTGAAAAATAAAAAATGGACCGAAACTATTTACGACGTTGACTACGATTTGCATGGGTCCGCTGGTTGTAGGAAGAAAATGGTGGAGAAAGAAGACTAGTCGCTATCTTTGCCTAAGAATAATATCGACTGAATGTAACGACACTATCATAGGAAATAATGTCCTCCTGTTAAATCATGAATTTGAAGAACTGGTGCATGAGCATTTAGCTTTATTTATTTATTTATCTATTTACTTATTTATGTTTAGGGGACCATGAGCATCTACCTGGGCCGGATGCATGTGAGAGCCTTCCTTCCAGTTAATTATGGGCTCCTCTATTGGGCCTTCATCAGTGGGCTGCATGTTATGGACAAGTGAAAAATGTGTTCCGTACCAAAAATAGTATGCGCTACGTACGGTACGGGGCACTAAAGGATCGGACCGTGCAACGACTTCCAAAACATCGTGTTTGTTGTTGTAACAACACATTAATTCAACCAACAGACAAAATATACTATTGATTGTACATTGGATACAGCAGCAGCAACCAGCGCTGGGGGTGCAACAGAAGCAGTAAGCAGCCGAGAAGAGTAAAGACGCAACTCTCTCTTCCAAACCAAACATCAGCCATCATTACAAAAGGGCTACCAAAAAAGAACAAGTGTATGCATCAAACTAAATAAACATCCTACTACACCAAGTGTACGCATCTAACTAACTGGCTTAGTTACATGTTACTATTTATTAAGCTATGGAGATTGGCTGACGGCTTGAACCAGATGGGTGCCTGATGGGGGAAACTCCAGCCAACAGGTCAAAGTCTGATACTTGCAACGCTCTCTCTCATACTTTGGGCTGCAGAGCATGGCGGCACTTATCAGGGTATGGTGCATGCAAAGATGCATGGTACATTGTGTACACACAGTTTTGCCTGATGAATGAAACCACGCAACCATCATGATCCTTGCCGTCGGTTATCTCCTGGTTAATCGGATAATTCAGTCCGAGAAATAGAGAGCGTGTACCAAGGCTACTTACCAGCCTCCAGTCAAAAATTCTTGAAGGCCCAGAGAAGCTAGGATCCTGCTCAAAGACCTTGCAGTGACTGCGATTATATTCCATGAAACAACACGTCCGGTACGTGTGAATGATCATCAATCGTCTACCATCGTCTGATCGAGCCAGGAACCACCTGCAATTGCCATGACGCTTTTCTTTCAAAGGTTCTGGGATTAGGAAGGGTAGGGACACCAGGCGGCCTACAACATCATATCAAGTTGGAGTCAAATAAAAAAGGTCTCTTAATGTAGTCAATCTTAAGAACAACATTTTATGAGCATGAATATTTTTTCAGTAAATGTTGTCAGTAATATAAGGAAGCCATCATGATATCATAGGAAAGTAACATACTACCGTAACCGCCATTTGTAGCGATGACCGGAGTAGGCCAGTAATACGTCCAACCATAGAAGGAGTCGACGGCGTAAATGAAGCCTTTCTGTTCAATGGCATTAGAGAACCATGGAGGATGTATGATCCTATGATGGACGTGCAGATTTATCCACTTACCGCAGTGACCTGTCAGATAGGCGAGACCGCAGTTGAAGAACGCAATTAGCCTGAAGTATTTATAATTCACAGATCTTGTGGGCACTTGGCAGATTACAACCTTGAGCAAATCAACCTTGGTATCATGTTATCTATTATAAGATTCTGAGTATTCTGGGCCGCGGTGCCAAAGTAGTGCAGTGTTAATCGAAGGAAGGGGGATAAATCGCCGGTTGAAGACCTCCATGAGCATCCAGCTATCGCGGCCGTCGACGAGCACCATCCAAGACGTGTTCATGCCGATCCAGTACATACCATTAATGTAGTTGAGGGTGACGGGGATCAGATCCCAGTGAAGGGTTTGATACTCGCCACCCTACGATCGTTATGCTGCGTGACACGCCGTTTTTGAAGACTAGGCGGCATCAACAAGCATGGAGTTGGCTTAAAAAGCGCCGGCCTGCGGGCTTTGAGTAAACGGTACAGCCCCAACGAGCACGCGGCGAGCGGCATGGTACTGCGATTGTCCCCACGTGAAACAATGAGCTTGATTACCTCTATGGGGAGCGAATTCCAGCCACTCTCTCGGTGGACACTGCTCGGTTCTGCCATTGTTAGTGCTTGGTTTTCAGAACAGGGGCGAGGCGCCTTAGCGGTCATGGAAGAATGGAGGATTATCTGCGGACAAAGATGGAGAAGCGAATATGTGCTACAGGAAGTGGTCAGGTGATGATGACTACATCATGTCACTTGACTTACAAGACACATACAAGCAGCGTCGGGTCATATCGATGCAGGAGAACTTGCTTGAGTGATCACAGTACTGATACTCTCCCTACAGTACCTACTACTATGCCCTAACTTGCTTGAGTAGAGTAGTAGTGGAGTAGGACTGCTCTACTACTAGCACCAGAGGAGTAGTATATTCTAATCTAAAATAGTTACAAACTTCAATGCCCGAGCATGGAACATGGCAGTTGCAAACGCCCGCGACACAATTATAGTACATGTGTAAGGGTGGTGGTTTTGTCAAATACTATGGCTTAAAAACAGGCCACCGTCGGATGGAAATCTGATGGTTACATGGGATTCGCCAGGACTGAACTCGTGGCGAGCAATCGGCAGATATCATTACTAAAAAAAAGGTTAAAGCACCGGGGGGGCTATAACTTGCACAGGCTGACCCCTAACAATGATACTAACATAGTTGTAAAATGGTCAAAGACCGTGTCTACGTGGTGTTTGGAATTATATGCAAAAAAACTAGCAAGATGCCTGTGCATTGCACGGAGCATCAAGATGCATTTTTTTACAAAACACCTATTGTGGTTGACTCATGCAGGAGTAATTCCATGTGGAAAAACTAATTATATCTCGGGAATTTTATCAGAAAAATGGTATCTCGACCATTTCATTGGAAAAATGATATCTCGAGAAAGATGATAGATAAGGTGAAGAGGAGTGGGGCGTGGTGGTGACTGGTGGTCGGACTAGGCGGAGGCATGGGGATGGACGGTGCCGGCAGCGGCCACCATGCCAGATTGTTGCAGAGACTTCCTTTTTTAATTCCTCAACAACGAGGTTGTGGGAGATAAGGATGAACGAGGCAAGGCCTTATCTATAAATGTGGAGAGAGGTGCGGGTATCTTTTGTAAAATTGTCATAGTTTGCTTTCCATCTATTAGATACAGATCGGACGGTCTATATTAGAAGATGGCAGGCGCACCATCATCACCAACTCAGTTTTTTCTCTACTCCAACTCCTATAAAAGACCCAATTGGTGATGATGGTGTGTGTCTGCCATCCGCCATTTCTGACCATTAGATCTGCATCTAAAGACTGTGATGTAAGTTGTGGTCTTTTGCAACAATTCTCATTTCTCTGCTCCAGTTTACACAAAAACCCTTAGTATATTGAAACCAACCACATTCCTCCCTTACCTCATCAAAACAGCCCAAAGAATATATTTGGAGTGAAATATAAGATATTTTCAGTGATATGTATATCAAAACTAAACTGTTTTCTTTCAAATTTGTGAATATGTATTATTCTACTTTGGATCCGTTGCAACAGACGGGCTCACTTCTATAAAGGTTTATCTCTTGCATCGTCCGCAACGAACACCTGGTGTACTGGATCGGGCCGGATGCTCGCAACGCGATGACCTGAATTCGTATTATGTCCTAAACTTTAGCTTTTTTAACATATACTTCTTTCGCTACTGTACTGGGAGTGGAACCCACGGAGTACTTAGAATACAAGATAAAGGATGTATTTGTTTCTTTTTAACTTTCTGTATGAATCTATAGCCAGCCTGCAAGTCATGTACACTGTACTGACAGTGGAACCCATAGAGTACTTAGATACAAGATTAAGGATGCAATTAACTTTTTATAGAGGGAGAATCATACACGCAATTAACTCAAATGGATTGGATGTGACTCTATTATTCTCCAACGGTAACCGGCAAATTTCTTTCCGCGGGCCGGAGTAAGTTTCTCGGTTTGCTTGCGGATTTAATGGAGGCGTTTGATGGAGGCGACGAGGCATGTTGAACTAGGCGTGCAGCGGCTGGCACACTACTATTCGATTTGACAGCTACTAGTATATTATAAAAAAGAAAGAAGAGTAGTAGAGATAGAGATAAGAGTAGAGATAGAGACTAGGGAGGAGCACCACCTACTGCTTTGTGTGCTACTCCTGCGCTCCATTCAGCGGCCGCAACATCCCCTGCAGCCACTCCCTCTTGCGCTCCATTCGGGGGGCACTATTGAAATCTGGGGAGCGCACTCGCGTGACTGCTGGCAGCGACGACTTCACCGATTTATGTTTTTGTGTGTGTGTGCCATGAGTTGACGCCAAATTGTGCTTTTGAGTTGCCTATGTTTGCAGAAATGTCGATTTATTTCCGTTTCGGCGAATTTCGGGCAAACTCTAAATCTATATATGTCCTATTTTTAGGGAAGGTCATGCAAAAATTTTGTATGACTTTGATGCATGCATGCATTTTTTAAATTAATTTGTTTATTACTACCATGCAGGTGTTCATGATGGTCAGTGGAACGATGGTGGACAGGTGGTTGCGGTCGGCGGTGCAGGACTTGAAAGAAAATATCCTAACAGAGGTTTTATGTCCGTGTCGAAGATGCAAAGGAATAGTTTGGCACGACCCCTATGTCAGGACCCCGACTCGATGTCACATCGATCTAGCTGGTAACACCTCATATCACTTTGCGGCCTCACGCACGGTATCCCCACGGGTGTCGTCTTACCTTTTTCCCGGGACCGTTTGCGCCTTTTGGCTCACGTATATGATAGTGTCGCTAGCATCCATATGATAAAGAGCCCGGGCTGACATGACTAGTCGTAAACCCAAAGCGGCACAGACTTACAGGGACAGGCATCCATGACCCAGCTTCGAACGTGTCGGTCATCAGCAAGTGGGTCCGGGCTGTAGCACTGGGCTAGCAGGACTCCGGTAAACCGGGCTGTAGCGGGCTAACAGGACTCCGGTACTCAAAGCGTGACATTTCCCCGAAGGGACAGACACAGGAACGAAGAAGGACACATGCCGGCCAACCTAAGTGTTCCAGAGCAGTAGCAAGCTACCATGGCTCAGCGGTAACACTAGGAGACATTTCCCGGTAAGAGAGGCTACTAAAGATAAACAACTAGATAGTCAGATCCCACACATACCAAGCATTTCAATCATACACACAATATGCTCGATATGTGCAAATACAACGAAGCATCACAACATGACTCTACGACACAAGTACTTTATTTAAGGCTCAGGGAGCCATACATATCATACACACAGGTACGGGTCTCACGACCCAACATACAAGTCATACAGTCATACAAGCCAACAGCGGAAGTAACTTGTCTGAGTACAGACAACTAGTAAAATAAAAGAGGCTTGGAAGCCTAACTATACTATGTGGTCCATCACAAGCTCAGGGTCACCACCTGGGTCTTTAGCCTACTCGTTGATGTCAACGTCTACAAAGAACCCATCAGAAGGGGTTGCAGCGTCTTCTGTAAAAATGTATATTATAGCAACATGAGTACAAAGGTACTCAGCAAGACTTACATCAGATCCTACATACATGCATAGTATCAAGAAGGGTTGGTGGAGTTATTGCAGCAAGCCAGCTTTGACTCCTGGCTAGACTATCCTACGATACTCCAACTTGAAATGTTTTGCGCACTCGAGTCCACTACTCACCACTTCAATACACTACCGAGGATCCACCTCCGTCTTCCTACGGAAGAGCCATCCTCGGCACTCACACTTATCTTGAGGCTTTTAACAGTTTCCATTTACTTGTCTATGAACTGTATAGGCAACCAAGTAGTCCTTTACCGCGGACGCGGCTATTCGAATAGATCATGTTAACCCTGCAGGGGTGTACTTCGTCATACATGTTTCCACCACTTAGCGTCTGCACACGACATGTGCTCGGCAGACTTCAAGCGAAAGCCGACGTGGGTGTAGACCACGACCTACCTAAACACTTAAGCCTCTAGTCCAGGTTTATCGCCTATTCAGGTTCCATCCGCAGGGAGTCCGGCCGAGGTTTCCCATACGGCCCCGAACGATGTGAACAGGGTTCCCGAGATACCTAACGGGTATTCGGTACACCCGGCCACGTACCTACCGCATCACAGCCCACCCCTACGGTCAGCGCTGTCCACGGCCTCCAGTAGGCTACAAACACCAGAAACTACTTGCAACTCTTGGACAGAGAGCTAGGGTGAATAAGAAGTCGAGCGGGGTCATATTTCAGGGCCCAATGTATGGTAGTAGCTGATTCTTAAATCACACATACAGATCTCAGTGCTTAAGGTCGGCTTCAATGAAACAACCCATCATGTACTCCTACATGGCCTCTCATCGATACCTTTACCAAATCGTGTTCACCACACCACTCTCATTACCGACATAATCATTTCACTCTAGCCCATCACCCAGATGAACCAGACCTGACACGACTCTAAGTATAGCAGGCATAGCAAGGTAGGAACAACACATACATATGGCTCAATCAACTCCTACACATGCTAGTGGGTTTCATCTAGTTACTGTGGCAATGACAGGTCATGCAGAGGAAATGGGTTCAACTACCGTAGCACACAGCAGTTTGAATCGCGTTGTCTTAATGCAGTAAAAGAGAGCAGGAGCGAGAACATGGGATTGTATCGATATGATCAAATGGTTGGTTGCTTGCCTGATGGTTCGATGCACGGATACGGTTCTTCGTTAGGGTAATCACGGTACTCCTCGGGGACAGAACCTGTCGCAAAGGACATCGATACACAAACATTACCAAACAATATGCAACAATATGATGCATGCATGAAACATGGCAATATGAGTGTGTTGGGCTAATGCAACTAAAACCAGAAGGGTTTGAACAAATTTGAATCAAAGATTCAAATTTCAAATTCAAATATGGCCTTTTAAAGTGCTTTTCCTTGTTCTGATTAAAACATCAATTTAACTTGTTTGATCATGCATGAAAATAGTACAGATGGATAGATTGGATTTTTCTGATCATTTTTCACATATAATTTGTCCAATTTGGAGTTACAGAATAAAAGTTATGAATTTTTGAAGTTTAATTAATATTCTGGAATTTCCTGATTTAATTTAAATCCAGAAATATAATTATTGCGCCAGCATGACGTCAGCATGACGTCAGTGGTCAACTGTGGCTGGTTGAAGTCAAACCTGACGTGTGGGGGCCACACGTCAGTGACAGGGGGGGTTAAACAGATTTAAATTAATCCTAATTACTAATTAGTGGCACTAGGGCCCACTGTCAGTGTCAGGGGGGGTTGACTAACAGTAGTTAGCGCTAACCTAACCACCTGGCCGACAGGGCCCACGCGTCAGTGACCCTGGGGGGTCAAACCCCAGGTCGGTCAAGTCAAACCCCACCGGCGACATGACGCCGGCGAGATCCGAGACGGCGGCGAGAGTGCTTTTTGCCATTCCGGCGACCAAATGGACGGCGGAAGGCATCTACGTGTTGCTGAGGCTGAGCCGCGTCTATTGGTGGTGGTGGTTGGGCTCGGGGTGGCCGGAGTTGACGGCGGCGAGCTCGGCTGCGGCGGCCGGAGTTCGGGTGCGGTCGGGATCAGTGTTGCAGGGGGTTTGGGGAGGCGTTGGTGCGTTCTACGTGCTCCTGGTGATGTGTGGAGCACGATGGTGAGCTCGGTTGGGTGCTACGGCGACCGTGGCCACGACGGCGACATCGCCGGCGGCGTGGAGCTCTCGGTCGAGGTGGAGCTTGGGCCTAGGGGTCGGGAGAGACCAGGGAAGAAGGGGGAAACGCTCCGGGGGCTCACCGCGGTTGCAGTGGGCGTCGAAGCGGGCTCGGGGACGCGCCGGAGACGACGAATTTGACGGCGACGGTGGTCGGAGTCCGAAGAGGGGAACGGCGACGTGGCGGCGATGCAGGGCTTCCGGGGACCCGTGGAGCGGTGGGGAGGAAGAGGGAGTTGTGGCGGAGCTTCTGAGCTAACCGGGGGAGCGAGGGGTGGCCGGGGACGATGGCTATGGCGAACGGCGGCGACGGTCGTGTTCGGCCGAGCGAGAGAGAGAGCGAGAGAGAGGAAGGAGAGAGCCGGGGAGAGTGAGAGAGAGCAGGGGGGATCGGGACGGGCTGCGGGCGTCGTCCACGCGGCCAGGAGGGCGTCGGCAAGCAGGAGGTGGCCGCGCGGCCGCGCGCGCGCGAGCACGCAGCTGCTTCGGGGCGTGGGGAGTAAGACGACGGGGAGCTACAGAGCTGGGCTGGGTCGGTTGCTGGCTGGGCCGGCCGGCTGGCTGGGCCGCACAGGTAAGTCTTCCCCTTTCTTTTCTGTTTTCTGTTTTTATTTAATATATCTGCAACTTTGTTGAATTAAATAAAATACCTAGGCAACTCCAAAAATCACCAAACTTCTCCTGGTCCAAAGTTGGATTATTTCCAACATGAAACATTTTAGTTTGGAGATATTTGAGCATTTAAATATTTTATATTGTTTTAAATGCCCAAATTCAAATATCTATGATTTAATTCAAAAACCCTAGGATGGCCTAGGAAAATGTGCACCACTTTTGGCAGAGGTTCTGAACCAAGGCAAAAATGATGGGCATTTTAGAAGGGCATTTCAGGTTCATTGAAAATTATTTTAGTAAACCCTAGTTGGTTTCAGAGGGGACTGGGGGTTCTGTCATCCCCATTTCAAGTTTCTGATGAAAGAGTAAACATGATGCAACACTCTAATGCATGACTAGCTAGGGTGTGACAACTCACCCCCACTCAAAAGAATCTCGTCCCGAGATTTGGGTTCCTCCGAGAAGAAGGCGGGATACTCGAGTCGAAGACGATCCTCCCTTTCCCAAGTTGCTTCATCCTCAGAATGGTGCGACCATTGAACCTTGAGAAACTTGATATTATGACGTCGCGTGGTACGTTCGGCTTGATCGAGGATACGAATGGGGTACTCTCGATATGTAAGATTATCATGGAGATCAAGCGTTTCGTGGTCCACTTCACGGATAGGATCCGAGAAGCAACGCCTGAGTTGAGAGACGTGGAAGACATCGTGAACTCTGGAGAGGTGCGGAGGTAGTTCCAACTGGTAGGCAACTTCTCCTCGTTTGGCAAGAATGCGAAAAGGTCCAATGTAACGAGGAGCCAATTTGCCTTTGATACCGAAACGATGGGTTCCCTTCAGAGGGGTGACCCGAAGATAAGCCTTCTCGTCAACCTCGAAAGTCATAGCCTTATGTTTTCGGTCATATTGACTCTTTTGACGAGATTGGGCTGTTTTCAACTTTTCACGAACGATACGAACTTGTTCTTCTGCTTCCTGAATCATATCCGGGCCAAAGAATTGTCTTTCCCCGGTCTCTGACCAGTTAAGGGGTGTTCGACATCGTCGTCCATAGAGAACTTCGAAAGGGGCTTTACCCAAGCTAGATTGATAGCTGTTGTTGTAAGCGAATTCGGCAAATGGAAGGCACTTCTCCCAGTCCATTCCGAAAGAGATAACAGAGGCTCGAAGCATGTCTTCTAGAATTTGGTTGACGCGTTCCACTTGACCACTTGACTGAGGGTGGAAAGCGGTGCTAAAGGAGAGACGGGTTCCCATAGCATTTTGGAAACTTTCCCAAAATCGAGAGGTGAAAAGACTTCCTCGATCCGAATTGATTTCCAAAGGAACACCATGGAGGGACACTATTCGGGAGATGTATAAGTCTGCCAGCTGGCTAGCGGTTATACTCTCACGAACAGGTAAGAAATGAGCTACCTTGGAAAGACGATCGACCACGACGAAAATGGCATTATTCCCTCTTTTGGTCCTGGGAAAACCGGTAATGAAATCCATACCAATTTTATCCCATTTCCATTCAGGAATAGCTAAGGGTTGAAGGGTGCCAGCAGGCCGTTGATGCTCTGCTTTTACACGGCGACAGACGTCGCAATTTGCAATATACTGAGCAATTTTTCTCTTCATCCTAGTCCACCAGAACCTCTGGCGTAGGTCCTGATACATTTTAGTACTACTGGGATGAATAGTGAGAGGAGATTCATGAGCTTCTTTAAGGATCAACTGCCGTAGATGCTGGTTCTTGGGAACCACTAGACGGTTCTCAAAGTACACAGCACCATGATCATTTGTGGAGAAACAACTAGCACCTCCGCTAGCAATGTTCTCTTTGATTTTAGATATTCCCTTATCTCGCTTTTGGGCAGCGATGATTTGATCCGTAAGGGTAGGTTTTGCCACCAAGGTGGAAAGAAAACCTTGAGGTACAACGTGAAGGTTAAGCTTCCGAAATTCATCATGGAGAAGCGGTTGACTTTGTTGTAACATCAGGTTGTTACAATAAGATTTACGACTTAGCGCATCAGCCATGACGTTGGCTTTCCCTGGGGTATAGGTTATCCCTAAGTCGAAGTCTGTGATCAATTCAACCCAACGTCTCTGCCTGAGATTCAAATCCGGTTGGGTGAAAATATACTTCAGACTTTGGTGATCAGTGAATATTTCGCAACGATTACCGAGGAGGTAATGTCGCCAGGTCTTAAGTGCATAGACTACGGCTGCAAGTTCCGAATCATGAGTAGGATAATTCTCCTCATGTGGGTGCAACTGCCGTGAAGCGTAGGCAATTACGTGTCGATCTTGCATGAGAATGCAACCTAGTCCTTGTCGCGAGGCGTCACAGTAGATAACAAAGTCCTTGGAGAAGTCTGGCGGTACCAGCACGGGAGCAGAAGTCAGGCGTCTTTTCAGTTCCTGAAAGCTGTGCTCACATTGTGGAGTCCATTCGAACTTCTTATCTTTCTTGAGGAGTTCGGTTAGAGGTTCGGCAACCTTGGAGAAGTTCTCGACAAAGCGACGACAATAGCTCGCTAAGCCTAGAAAACTCCGAACTTGCTTGACCGATTCAGGTGGAGTCCAATTAAGGACGGCTTGAACTCGCTCAGGGTTAACAGCAATACCTTTACCAGATATTACATGACCCAGATAGGTCACTTCTGGCAACCAGAATTCACATTTAGAAAATTTGGCATAAAGGCGATGCTCTCGAAGTTTCTTTAACACTAGCCTTAGATGTTCGGCATGTTCTTCCTCGTTCTTGGAGTAGATGAGTATATCATCGAGATAAACTACGACGAATTTATCCAAATACTCCATGAAGATTGAGTTCATTAACCGAGAAAAGGTGGCTGGGGCATTGGTTAATCCGAAGGACATAACGGTGTACTCGTATTGGCCATAACGAGTAACAAAGGCCGTTTTAGGAATGTCCCCGTTTCTGATTTTGATTTGATGGTAGCCCAACCTCAAATCCATCTTGGAGAAGACTGAGGATCCAGCGAGCTGATCATACAGGTCGTTGATCCTGGGAAGTGGATATTTGTTCTTGATTGTGACCAAATTGACAGGTCGGTAATCTACAACCATCCGGTCCGTACCATCCTTCTTCTTGACGAATAGAACGGGGCAAGCCCACAGAGATGAACTAGGTCGGATGAAACCCTTTTTCAAGGATTCATCGAGTTGTTTCTTAAGCTCGGCTAGTTCTAGGGGTGCCATCTTATAAGGTCTTCTAGCAATCGGAACGGTTCCTGGAATGAGGTCTATTACGAACTCAACATCCCTGTCAGGTGGGACACCTGGCAATTCCTCTGGAAAGACATCCGGGAAGTCACGGACTACCGGAACGTCCTCAAGGTCTGGCAAAGGGCTGGCGTTAAGAGAATATAATTGTCGCTTGGCTATTCGAGTCAAAACATTGACTATCTTCCCCGAAGGATGGGTGAGTTGAACAGTCCTAGAGAAGCAATCAATTTTGGCTTGATGAGCTGACATCCAGTCCATACCCAAAATGACATTAATATCTGAAGATTTAAGGGCTATCAAAGATGCAAGGAAAACAAGTCTATCGACTTGGATTTCATTTCCATGGCTTACTCTAGAAGTTTGCCATTTGGATCCCGGAGTTTGAATTACCATGGAGGATGGCAAGTCACAGAATGCAACGTTATGCAAACGAGCATAATTTTCAGATACAAAAGAATGAGAGGCTCCTGTATTGAAAAGAACAGATGCCGGGTGGCAATTAACAAGAAGCGTACCGAGAACGACGTTGGGATCTTCTTGAGCTTCTTCGGCAGAGATACAGTTGACATGGCCACGTGAAGCGGTGACCGGTTTAGCATGGAACACCTTCCCTGTCGGCTTGCCACGGCCAACAGCTTTAGCAGATTGATTGGGGTTGGTCTGGGGACACTCACGCATATAGTGACCAGATTCCCCACACTTGAAACAAGTCACGGAACTGGTACGTGGAGGAGCATTATTGGTTGGACCCCCATAGGGCTTGGCTGGAGCAGACTGTTGAGCGAGGCGAGGCGCCTGGAAAGATGGCCTCGGTGTGAACCTGGGTGGCAAGGCAGTGTTGGGTACCCACACGCGGCGCTTCTGAGGACCAGCACCGGATGAGGAACCCATGTCACGTCCATGCTTGCGTGTTGCGTCATAGTCAGTCTGACCAGTTTCAGCACTGATGGCTTTGTTGACAAGTTTCGAAAAAGATGTGCACTCATGCAGACGGAGGTCGCGGCGAAGCTCAGGACTAAGGCCCTTGCGGAACCTTGCTTGCTTCTTGGCGTCAGTAGAAACTTCCTCGGTTTCATATTGTGCAAGATTACCAAACTCCCTGCTATAGACATCCACAGAAAGTCGGCCTTGGGTGAAATTGCAAAATTCTTCACGCTTACGGTCCATGAGACCCTCCAGAATGTGATGTTCACGGAAAGCTTCGCTGAACTCAGCCCAAGTAGTGACATGGCCCGCTGGGCGCATGGCTCCATAATTCTCCCACCATAGACTGGCGGGGCCTTCAAGATGATATGCAGCAAAGGTGACCTTGTCAGCCTCCGCTACCAACGCAGAACGCAGTTTGTGAGAGATACTGCGAAGCCAGTCATCGGCGTCGAGAGGCTCGACGGAGTGGTGGAACGTGGGTGGATGCAATTTGATAAAATCACTGAGTGACACCACGTTAGCCCTCTGATGGTGTGCTGTATTCTGTTCAATACGCTCCAACAAACGGTTTGTCTCCCGCTTGTTTCTCTCAGCTTCCATCATCACCTCGGCTAGTGAAGGAGGATGAGGCAGATTTTCATTCCTGGCTTCACTGCCTTCGGCCTGCTCTTGGGAAGCAGGATTAGCGCGCGTGTTGACCATCCTAGGTAGACAAGACAATGATTTAGTCAGGATGGTAAAATTCCGACATAGGACACATAATGTAACGAATAACTCGAAATGCAAGATGATCATCCGTATGACATGGTAGATACAGAAACTGCTTCTTTATTCCATCGTCATACACACCATACAGGTTTAGTACAAGACCAAGCAAAGTACTAATACGGTGAAAAGAGGATTACATCTCATCGGAGGCATTCCAAGCTCCTATACATTATTTTTCTACACCTCCGGAAGGAGTACAAACTAGGTCATAACCCACGAGTCACGCGGGACGATAGATGACACAGCTAGTGCGAACTAGTGATGCTACCACTAACTCAGACCGATCCGTAGTAGTCCTCGTAGAAGTCACCTCCATAGCCTGGAAGCTCCACATGTTCATCCGGAAACAGACGGTCTCGCGGAGCTTGTGGTCCATAGGGACTAGGATGAGGTCGTGGACCAACAAACGGTGGCCTGCGGGGACCGCGAGGTGGGGTGATGCCTCCTACATCACGCCAAACCATCACGTCTGGGAGAGCAGATCTCACAGGATAGAGATCGCGCATATCTGAATATCCAGCTTGCACCGCCGGTGCGAACCGAGTCAAAGTGGCCCAGTGGTCAGCACGGGTATTGAAGAGCTCTAACCTTAAGGCCCGATTTTCACGGTCCTTATCCTCGAGCATCTCAGCAGTGGTGCGAGTCCGTGAATCCTCCTGAGTGGAGTCAGCATAGATAGCCTGGAGATACCCTTGTGCTCCCGGAAGTGATCCTGGCATATACCGGAAGTCAGAGTCCCGAAATAAACCAGATCTGACTCGCATAATGGTCATCATAGAGTAGGCGGCATCCTGCACAGCCATCTCAATAGTAACCCCGAGTCCATAGGAGCAGTGAAGAGGCTCGGTGGATCCAGGATAAGATGGAAATATCCTGACAGTGCAGAGATACTGGCTTTGATTGAAGTCCCGGAATTGCTCTTCGACCGTGTACTCAGGATACCAACGGTATCCAGCCTCGGTCATTACCCTGACCAACTTAGCAGTATGGCCGGGTACATCTAGGCATCGAGTCAGGCGAACCACTTGATTGAGGTCGCGAGTGGCCATCTGAAAGCACAATCATAATGCAAAGGCATTAGGACTTCTAGCAAAATTTCGGCAGCATAACAGCTGTAATTGCTCAAGAAGGATTTGAGACATTTGACAAAGGATTTCGTACACACTCAACATCACCATATCCAAGTTCTGGAACCATTCTAACAACATAATGTGGTAGTAGAACTGAACTAGGCTGATAACCATCAAACTTATAAGGTACTACTGATTAGTAACACGTGAACCTGATAGAGAGAACAGATCCTAATTCCTTAACCCCCGGTAGAAGAATGGACTGACTCAGATCAGAAAGTCATAAGGTATAAGGAGTAAAAGAGCCTTACGTTCCAACCCACAAACAATTCCCCTACATATAACTAAAGAATTTCTAGACTCAACATCGACCAGTTTGGCTTGGAGAACCTACAGGCAGTCCGGCTCTGATGCCAACGCTGTCAGGACCCCGACTCGATGTCACATCGATCTAGCTGGTAACACCTCATATCACTTTGCGGCCTCACGCACGGTATCCCCACGGGTGTCGTCTTACCTTTTTTCCGGGACCGTTTGCGCCTTTTGGCTCACGTATATGATAGTGTCGCTAGCATCCATATGATAAAGAGCCCGGGCTGACATGACTAGTCGTAAACCCAAAGCGGCACAGACTTACAGGGACAGGCATCCATGACCCAGCTTCGAACGTGTCGGTCATCAGCAAGTGGGTCCGGGCTGTAGCACTGGGCTAGCAGGACTCCGGTAAACCGGGCTGTAGCGGGCTAACAGGACTCCGGTACTCAAAGCGTGACATTTCCCCGAAGGGACAGACACAGGAACGAAGAAGGACACATGCCGGCCAGCCTAAGTGTTCCAGAGCAGTAGCAAGCTACCATGGCTCAGCGGTAACACTAGGAGACATTTCCCGGTAAGAGAGGCTACTAAAGATAAACAACTAGATAGTCAGATCCCACACATACCAAGCATTTCAATCATACACACAATATGCTCGATATGTGCAAATACAACAAAGCATCACAACATGACTCTATGACACAAGTACTTTATTAAAGGCTCAGGGAGCCATACATATCATACACAAAGGTACGGGTCTCACGACCCAACATACAAGTCATACAGTCATACAAGCCAACAGCGGAAGTACTTTGTCTGGGTACAGACAACTAGTAAAATAAAAGAGGCTTGGAAGCCTAACTATACTACATGGTCCATCACAAGCTCAGGGTCACCACCTGGGTCTTTAGCCTACTCGTTGATGTCAACGTCTACATAGAACCCATCAGAAGGGGTTGCAGCGTCTTCTGTAAAAATGTAGATTATAGCAACATGAGTACAAAGGTACTCAGCAAGACTTACATCAGAACCTACATACATGCACAGTATCAAGAAGGGTTGGTGGAGTTATTGCAGCAAGCCAGCTTTGACTCTTGGCTAGGCTATCCTACGATACTCCAACTTGAAATAGTTTTGCGCACACGAGTCCACTACTCACCACTTCAATACACTACCGAGGATCCACCTCCGTCTTCCTACGGAAGGGCCATCCTCGGCACTCACTCTTATCTTGAGGCTTTTAGTAGTTTCCATTTACTTGTCTATGAACTGTATAGGCAACCAAGTAGTCCTTTACCGCGGACGCGGCTATTCGAATAGATCATGTTAACCCTGCAGGGGTGTACTTCGTCATACATGTTTCCACCACTTAGCGTCTGCACATGACATGTGCTCGGCAGACTTCAAGCGAAAGCCGACGTGGGTGTAGACCACGACCTACCTAAACACTTAAGCCTCTAGTCCAGGTTTATCGCCTATTCAGGTTCCATCCGCAGGGAGTCCGGCCGAGGTTTCCCATACGGCCCCGAACGATGTGAACAGGGTTCCCGAGATACCTAACGGGTATTCGGTACACCGTGCCACGTACCTACCGCATCACAGCCCACCCCTACGGTCAGCGCTGTCCACGGCCTCCAGTAGGCTACAAACACCAGAAACTACTTGCAACTCCTGGACAGAGAGCTAGGGTGAATAAGAAGTCGAGCGGGGTCATATTTCAGGGCCCAATGTATGGTAGTAGCTGATTCTTAAATCACACATACATATCTCAGTGCTTAAGGTCGGCTTCAATGAAACAACCCACCATGTACTCCTACATGGCCTCTCATCGATACCTTTACCAAATCGTGTTCACCACACCACTCTCATTACCAACATAATCATTTCACTCCAGCCCATCACCCCGATGAACCAGACCTGACATGACTCTAAGCATAGCAGGCATAGCAAGGTAGGAACAACACATACATATGGCTCAATCAACTCCTACACATGCTAGTGGGTTTCATCTAGTTACTGTGGCAATGACAGGTCATGCAGAGGAAATGGGTTCAACTACCGTAGCACACAGCAGTTTGAATCGCGTTGTCTTAATGCAGTAAAAGAGAGCAGGAGCGAGAACATGGGATTGTATCGATATGATCAAATGGTTGGTTGCTTGCCTGATGGTTCGATGCACGGATACGGTTCTTCGTTAGGGTAATCACGGTACTCCTCGGGGACAGAACCTGTCGCAAAGGACATCGATACACAAACATTACCAAACAATATGCAACAATATGATGCATGCATGAAACATGGCAATATGAGTGTGTTGGGCTAATGCAACTAAAACCAGAAGGGTTTGAACAAATTTGAATCAAAGATTCAAATTTCAAATTCAAATATGGCCTTTTAAAGTGCTTTTCCTTGTTCTGATTAAAACATCAATTTAACTTGTTTGATCATGCATGAAAATAGTACATATGGATAGATTGGATTTTTCTGATCATTTTTCATATATAATTTGTCCAATTTGGAGTTACAGAATAAAAGTTATGAATTTTTGAAGTTTAATTAATATTCTGGAATTTCCTGATTTAATTTAAATCCAGAAATATAATTATTGCGCCAGCATGACGTCAGCATGACGTCAGTGGTCAACTGTGGCTGGTTGAAGTCAAACCTGACGTGTGGGGGCCACACGTCAGTGACAGGGGGGGTTAAACAGATTTAAATTAATCCTAATTACTAATTAGTGGCGCTGGGGCCCACTGTCAGTGTCAGGGGGGGTTGACTAACAGTAGTTAGCGCTAACCTAACCACCTGGCCGACAGGGCCCACGCGTCAGTGACCCTGGGGGGTCAAACCCCAGGTCGGTCAAGTCAAACCCCACCGGCGACATGACGCCGGCGAGATCCGAGACGGCGGCGAGAGTGCTTTTTGCCATTCCGGCGACCAAATGGACGGCGGAAGGCATCTACGTGTTGCTGAGGCTGAGCCGCGTCTATTGGTGGTGGTGGTTGGGCTCCGGGTGGCCGGAGTTGACGGCGGCGAGCTCGGCTGCGGCGGCCGGAGTTCGGGTGCGGTCGGGATCAGTGTTGCAGGGGGTTTGGGGAGGCGTTGGTGCGTTCTACGTGCTCCTGGTGATGTGTGGAGCACGATGGTGAGCTCGGTTGGGCGCTACGGCGACCGTGGCCACGACGGCGACATCGCCGGCGGCGTGGAGCTCTCGGTCGAGGTGGAGCTAGGGCCTAGGGGTCGGGAGAGACCAGGGAAGAAGGGGGAAACGCTCCGGGGGCTCACCGCGGTTGCAGTGGGCGTCGAAGCGGGCTCGGGGACGCGCCGGAGACGACGAATTTGACGGCGACGGTGGTCGGAGTCCGAAGAGGGGAACGGCGACGTGGCGGCGATGCAGGGCTTCCGGGGACCCGTGGAGCGGTGGGGAGGAAGAGGGAGTTGTGGCGGAGCTTCTGAGCTAACCGGGGGAGCGAGGGGTGGCCGGGGACGATGGCTATGGCGAACGGCGGCGACGGTCGTGTTCGGCCGAGCGAGAGAGAGAGCGAGAGAGAGGAAGGAGAGAGCTGGGGAGAGTGAGAGAGAGCAGGGGGGATCGGGACGGGCTGCGGGCGTCGTCCACGCGGCCAGGAGGGCGTCGGCAAGCAGGAGGTGGCCGCGCGGCCGCGCGCGCGCGAGCACGCAGCAGCTTCGGGGCGTGGGGTGGAAGACGACGGGGAGCTACAGTGCTGGGCTGGGTCGGTTGCTAGCTGGGCCGGCCGGCTGGCTGGGCCGCACAGGTAAGTCTTCCCCTTTCTTTTCTGTTTTCTGTTTTTATTTAATATATCTGCAACTTTGTTGAATTAAATAAAATACCTAGGCAACTCCAAAAATCACCAAACTACTCCTGGTCCAAAGTTGGATTATTTCCAACATGAAACATTTTAGTTTGGAGATATTTGAGCATTTAAATATTTTATATTGTTTTAAATGCCCAAATTCAAATATCTATGATTTAATTCAAAAACCCTAGGATGGCCTAGGAAAATGTGCACCACTTTTGGCAGAGGTTCTGAACCAAGGCAAAAATGATGGGCATTTTAGAAGGGCATTTCAGGTTCATTGAAAATTATTTTAGTAAACCCTAGTTGGTTTCAGAGGGGACTGGGGGTTCTGTCATCCCCATTTCAAGTTTCTGATGAAAGAGTAAACATGATGCAACACTCTAATGCATGACTAGCTAGGGTGTGACACCCTATGACGAAGGTCGTGTCGAGGCGCACCTGCTCATGACTGGTTTCATGGATGACTATACTGTAACGCCCTCGATGCGGCTATATCTCCCACGTGTCGAAGCACGACTTAGAGGCATAACCGCATTGAAAGCAATGTCGCAAGTGAGGTAATCTTCACACAACCCATGTAATACAATAGGGGAAAAAGATACATAGTTGGCTTACAATCGCCACTTCACACAATTACATGAATAAAGCATTACATCATCCAAATATAATCAAGGTCCGACTACGGAACCAAAATAAAAGAAGACTACCCCAAATGCTACACAGATCCCCGATCAACCCCAACTGGGCTCCACTACTGATCAACTGGAAAACGGAACAACATAAAGAACACGATCTTCATCGAGATCCTCCTTTGAGCTTGGTTGCGTCATCTGCATGGTTCAACGGCACCTGCAAGCTGGTTTAGGAAGTATCTATGTGTCACGGGGACTGAGCAATCTCACACCGTCGCGATCAAAACTATTTAAGATTATGGGAAGGGTAAAAAGGTATGAGGTGGAGCTGTAGCAAGCGACTAGTATATATGGTGGCTAACATATGCAAATGAGAGCGAGAAGAGAAGGCAAAAGCACGATCGAACAACTATGATCAAGAAGTGATCCTGGAACAACCTACGTCAAGCATTACTCCAACAGCGTGTTCACTTCCCGGACTCCGCCGGAAAGAGACCATCACGGTTACACACGCGGTTGGTGTATTTTAATTAAGATCAAGTTCAGGTTTTCTACAACTGGACATTAACAAATTCCCATCTGCCCATAACCGCAGGCATGGCTTTCGAAAGTTCAAATCCCTGTAGGGGTGTCCCAACTTAGCCCATCACAAGCTCTCACGGTCAACGAAGGATATTCCTTCTCCCAAGACATTCCAATCAGACTCGGCATCCAGGTTACAAGACATTTCGACAATGGTAAAACAAGTCCAGCAAGACCGCCCGATGCGCCGACATCCTGATAGGAGCTACACATATCTCATTCTGAGGGAAACACCGGATGAACACTACGTACAGCTAAAACAAGCCCTCAAGTTTCCCCGAGGTGGCGCCGCAAGTGGCTCTATTTCGGACCAACACTTAGACAAGCACTGGCCCGAGGGGGTTAAAATAAAGATGACCCTCGGGATGCGCGACTCCCAAGGGAAAAGGCTAGGTGGCGAATGGTAAAACCAAGGTTGGGCCTTGCTGGAGGAGTTTTATTCAAGGTGAACTGTCAAGGGGTTCCCATTATAACCCAACCGCGTAAGGAACGCAAATCCGGGAACATAACACCGATATGACGGAAACTATGGTGGCAAGAGTGGAACAAAACACTAGGCATAAGGCCGAGCCTTCCACCCTTTACCAAGTATATAGATGCATTAATTAAATAGGAGATAATGTGATATCCCAACAAGTAAACATGTTCCAACAAGGAACAACATCTCCATGTTCCAACAAGGAACAAACTTCAATCTTCACCTACAACTAACAACGCTATAAAAGGGGCTGAGCAAAGCGGTAACATAGCCAAACAACGGTTTGCTAGGACAAGGTGGGTTAGAGGCTTGGCTCAACAATATGGGAGGCATGATAAGCAAGTGGTAGGTATCGGAGCATAGGCGTAGCAAAAGAGCGAGCAACTAGCAAGCAAAGATAGAAGTGATTTCGATGGTATGGCCATCTTGCCTGAAATCCCGCAAGGAAAAAGAACGAGTCCATGAAGAAGATAAACGGATGTAGTCGAGCGGATCCTCACACACACGACGTTATCAGAACCACCCCGAAGAAGCAACACTGGAAAGAATCAAACAACATAGTAAACAACCAACACATCAACATGGCATGATGCACAATCGAGTATGATGCATGTCTAGTTTAAAGAAACATGGCATGGCAAAATGCACAAAACAATCCTACAAATTAAGTGGAGCTCAATATGCAACGAGTTGCATATTGACAAAACACCACATTCAAGTTATTTAGTTTTGATCTTGTTTATGTACCCAACAATATTAAATGTTGTTAAACATGGCAAGAGGGTGAAACATAATAAAACTACCCATCTAGGAAAGTTTAAATGAGGCCGGAAGCAACGAACAACAATTCCGGTAAATCCCCATATGCATATATTAGGTTTGGTACTGATCTGCCCTAAACACAATTTTAGAGTTATTAAACATGCAAAACAAGTACACCATGTTGAACTAGGCATTTTTCTACTCTATTTAGATATAAAGTTTATTAAATTTGGAGCTACGGTTACTTAGTTATGAAATAAATCATTTTAACATGCTATTTATGCAAGATAAAAGCAAACAGCAAGTTAAACATTTTTAACATGGATGAAAGTTGGATATTATGAAACTAGATGAATTTCTAAGCACTATTCATATATAAATTATTTACATATGATGCATGATTAATAAGTTATTATATGCATGACAATGAGGGTTTTTCTGCAAAACAATAAATCCTGGGATAATTGATTAAATCCGCCGAGAGGAAAAAACACTATAGTGCCGAATCTGCTGAACTGGGCCAACAGAGAGGAGGGGCTGCGGGGAGCTCACCCATGGGCCAAGGCCTGGTCGGTGGGAGGCAAGGCTGGCAGGCTTCGGCTGGGCCTTGCAGCCGCGGCAACCCACGCGGGCGAGCATAGGAGGCTCGCGCGGGTGTCTTGGAGCGGGTCCACGCTGGATGTGGACGAGCGCACAAGGTCAACGCGGGGAAGCAAAACTTGGCGATGGTCGTCGTCCTCGCGTGCTCGCACGCAGAAGCAGGGGAACGGCGCGCCAGCCGCCAACACGATGCAGAGGAGGCAGCAGGCAGCGAGGAGGACCGATCTCGACGGACTGGTGGCGGAGATCGCCAGATTTGAACGAAGACGGTAGCTGGCCTGGCGGACTAGCGCGGTGGAGCTTCTCGGCCTCGAGGCGCTGCTAGATGTGGCCGACGCGTTGCGGGGAAAACAGAGGCTGGCGGGAGAGGTTCAAGGCGGTAACGTCATGGAGGAAGACCGGCGGGGACTTGAAGCGGGGCTCCGGCAGCTCGGCGTGGTTCAGCAAGTCGGGGACGGCCGGCTTCGGCTGCGGGACACCGGTTCGTGGCGACCACGAGGCGAACTGGAACTCGGGGAGGCATCCATGGCGTTCGAGTGACGACGGAGACTGCGCGGGAGCACGAGACAAGGAGGTTCCTGGCGTCGCTCGTGGCGGCGGCCATCCATGGCGGAGGGACTCCTCCTATAGGCAAACAGAGAGGGACAGAGTCGGGTGAGAGAAGATGAGAGGGATTGAGAGAAGGGAAGGGGCGAGGCTGGGCACGGCGGCTACCTGCTGGTCCGGTGGTGCTCCGATGAAGATGGATGCGACGGGGTCAGGTGAAGGCGCGCACGGGAGGAGCTCATGCTCCTGGACGAGAGGAGGCTCAGGCGATGGGCAGAGGAGGCTGTGGATTGGGCAGCGGCGAAAATCAAGGGAGGTGGTCGGAGAGAATTCGAATTGGGTAGGAGATCGAGAGGTGGAAGCTCGGGCGCTGGGTGGAGGGAGATGGATCTGGGAGGATCCCGATGAAGATGCGAGAGACTGGCGGCGGAGGAGGGATTGGATGGATGGGACTGACTAGGCTAGGGTTTGACTGTTTATATAGGTAGGGGATTAGGTTAGGGGGTATCTCGTCCCTCTGATTGAAAATGGACGGTCGAGAAAAATAGGTTAGGTAGGCCAAAGAAAAAAACGAAGACGTTTTGTAGATGTTCGGGGATGATCCGAATCCAATGGTGACGACTATCCGGGTCGCGTCGGGACAACTTTCGGGCGCGCGCGCGAGGAGGGCCGCGGGCTGACGAGAGAGGTTAGGTTGGGTCTGGCGGATTAGAGGTAGTGCAGAAGACAAAGGGCTGAGAAAAGAGAAGAGGAGAGGCCCGGCGACTATTTCCGGAGACCGAAAACGTCTGACGATAGACCGACTATACTGCCGCTATAGTTAACTGTTGGGGCGTCAAACGGACTCCGGATGCGATGAAACTTGGCAGGCGGCCTACCTACACTATAATAAGACCACACGCCAACTCTCATCCCATTCCGAGAACATTTTCCGGCCACTTATAAAATAATATCTCGGACATGCCGTGGGCGCATGCAAGTGTGGTTGGGCTCAGAACGGACAACGGAGAGAACTCGGAGAACCCAGACGAATGCAAGTTTTGAAAACATGATGATGCAATGCACATGATGACATGATGAAAACCAACACGCAATCAAATGACATGGCAATGCCGGCGAATAACTGAAAGACACCTGGCGCAACGGTCTCGGGCGTTACAACACTCCACCACTACGAGAGGATCTCGTCCCGAGATCTAGAATGGCACCGGAGGGACAACGAAAGAGAAAGAGGAGAGGTAAAACTAAGTTGCTTCTTTGACCAATGAGTGAAACCAAGGAACCTTGCGAGTTTGAACAATTTCGAGAAAAGAATACCACGAAGGTGAACAAAGTCGACAACACTCCATTAGAAAAGAGAAACAAAGAACATTGTGGAAAAAAACCTTGAGGTTGGAGGGCAAGATATATATTGAAACCACTCTGGGTAAGTCAAGATAGAGAAGTATTAAGAATGATATAATTTGGACAGCACACCGACTGAAAATGGAAGGAATTAACAAGAACTTGACAAGATGAGAGGATACTTGATGAAATCAACAACACACTACCTTCGTAACTATTGAAAGAATGGCACAATGGGTAAGAACGATTTCAGACGGCACTCCGGTTGAGAATGGAGGTAAAACTTGATAAGATGAGAGAGCTCGAATGAAAACACGACACTCTGGTTGAATGGATAAGCAAAAGGAAAGAACATGATCTTCACAATACGAGATGATGAGTGAAGAGAGCATAATTCAATGCCTCCAGAAGAAATGAAAGAATGCAATGAAAAGAACAGATAAGAAAACAACATGTTCTACCTCAAATGAATTTGAGAGAGGATCCTTAAATGAAGGATTGAACGGAGTTGTTGGGAAAACCAACAACGAAAGAGTAAGCTTGTTGTGGGCTTAAGGAAAACATCTCGAGAACTTGAGGTGAAAACCTGCCACAAACGAAAACAATTGCTTGCTTGGGAGCGACGGAGAGATGAAAACATATTTCATCAAGAGAATAGGAGGAAACTTGGATCATCGATAAACACCATAAATAGCAACATTCCTTAGGGAAGGTTTTAGGTGAAATATAACCCAAGATAACTCGAATGAAGAGATTGATGGATTTAAAATACCTCATTCTTGATAACTTGTGAATCATGAAACACGGAGGGAAATTATCGCGAATGGCATAACACCACCTCAAAAGATAATGTAGAAAGAATTGCACTTCATTATGCAAGATGAAGAATACTTGAGCTCCTTTGAAAATAATCTCGATGAATCCTTCGAGAAGGAATTAAATCCTTGATGAACCATCATGTAGAGCCTCCATGAAGAACTCCGGTAATAAAAGAATGATCAAACGAAATGAAGGATGAAAAGAATAAGGTTGAAGCCTTGCAATGATAAGATGGATCTTGATGATGATGAAAGCTTGGAACTCCGGGAAAAAGAAAAGATGAACCAATTGAAACCGCGGATTTGATGAATCTCCGGAATAAGGAATTGAATTTACTCGATGAAACAAGAATAAGAATTACATTATGCTTATCCTTCATCAGTTAAATTGATGACAAACAGTGGATTTGGCATAGTACTTATTCTCGTAGAAAGGATTAAGATAGACATAGCGTCAACTTGGGAAGGTCTTCGACGAACCAACGGTAAGATTTGGAAAAACACGAATGCATTGATATGATAAACGACGGAAGAAGAATCTTGGAAGAACCACCCGAAGAATTAAAAATGAACAAAGAAAAGATAATGAAAACACCGTGCAGAATTTAGCAAATGAACGAAGATGCTTGAGAGAATGTAGATACATGAGAACGAAGAGATCATAAACTGATTAGAGAATACTTGATTTAAGCACCGGTATGATTTAGAGTATGAGAGCTGAAAGCTGGAATGAATAAATCTTCGAAGATGGGCTCCGGATAATCAAACTGAGAAGTCTCTTGAATTGCTCCGGATAGGTGAAAAGAATTCCCACAATCGCAAACAATTATGAGAGGATGGTATCAAGCTAGAACCATTAATCTTGAAGAGAATGGAGCAAGATATGGAGGAGAACTCTTCTTCGGTCTTCAAATGCAGAGAATGATGATGAGAAACACCACCATGAATTGTTGAGAAACTATGGGATGAAAATTAGAAAGGTTGAACCAACGATGAAAAGAATTTGAAAGATCTTAGAGAAGGACATTTGACTGATGGATATTCATTCTTACGTCAAACTTTATAAGATTTGAGAAAAACTCCGGAAAGATTAGAAGAGTCAGGTAAGATCCTGGAAAAAGACCTATGGGTTAGGGCCCACTCAAAAGAAACACCGTAGAATGATTCAAAAGAGAGAAAGCACCGGTAAGATTTAAATGGCTAGAATGAGATAACAACCTTGAAATAGGTTGAACTGATCTTGAAAGACAAGACAAGCCTTCTGAGATATCTTCAGCACTCCCGAACAAATGAATAGCGAGAAGTGAATTATTATGAGGTGCACCGGTCTGAGAAGGTATTTGAAACGAGGAAAAAGGGATATGTGATCAACACTGAAAGCTTGATTTGAAACCACCGGAGATGAAAAGAATGAAGAATGACGAACTTGAAGCTCCGTTAGAAATCTTCATGAGAATCACCGGATAAGGATATTGATTGAAAAGAATGGAGAGACTTCACATTAGTAAAATGGATACTTGATTAAGAAATTCGAGTCCTCGAAGAAAAAGGGTGGGAGGGCGGGAAAACAAAGGCAGCTTGGGACGAATGAAATGAGCACCGTTGAGAAGAACTGATACTTGATCTTGCGGATGTTGCAATGATCGGATCCACTTGAAGAGAAACACGCCGGTGAAAAAGGATTGACAAAACAATCTTGATGATCAAGAAGGATTGGTATTCACCTCGGAGTATGAGAACACCATTTGGGGAAGGTATGGAATCAACATTTGACTTTGAAGCAACTCGAATACCACAACTCAAAACAAAACAAAGGATTGGCTTGCAGAATAAGCGAGAACAAACATATGATAGATATTTCGTCCGAAGTTTTCGTGGTGGGGCCTACACGGGCTCGATTGTACAACACCATCATGTACAAGGCAGTGCACATGACATACGAAGCGTCCCCGAGTCGGCATAGCCAAGGACTCTTTAAGACACAACGAGACCACTGTAAAACCAACCGTGAATAGGCGGACCACTAGACATCGAACCCCAATTTCATATCATACATCTGACGGAAAGATATCCTAAGAGCTACTTGAATTCCCACTTATAAACTCCCAAAATTTTCCCGGTTATGCAATCAGGTGTTGGGGATACAGGGGAAGCATAATATCTCACCCAAACTAACAAATCCTACATCCAGCTGTATCCATCCTTCAACACATAACCAAGAAACCTTCAGAAATCATCTACCTCAACCTTCGAAAAGCATCCGTTATATGAGTTATGGCAATACTCCCGAACTCCCGCCCTAGTACTGGGTGGCGTCGAGGTTATCTCACCAACAACTGCACAAAAGAGATTTTCGATGTCGGCGAAACTAAACTCAGGTATTCCAGAACTGCAACGATAAAATTGTGACGACAACACCTCGGAGCTCAACTCCCCGGGACACTGCCACAACCCCTAAATGATAGGAGGCACCAAGTACAATGTTCTCATCACAAATCGATCGAAACGATTCCAAGATACCCGCGTGATCCTAAATTTTTTTAGTGAAATTTGAGAAGAGAAGAGTCAAAACTCTACGTCCGGATACCTCACCAGAACGATGAAGGGACTGGGGAGTAAAAAGAATTCCTAAACTCTCCGATATATAATTCCTAAATGACTCAAAACATTTTTCCAGACTCAACAACGGCAACTAATTCGATCAAGCAGTGGGGGCTCCTAAGGTCGGGGAAGGCTCCGATACCAACTTGTAACGCCCTCGATGCGGCTATATCTCCCACGTGTCGAAGCACGACTTAGAGGCATAACCGCATTGAAAGCAATGTCGCAAGTGAGGTAATCTTCACACAAACCATGTAATTCAATAGGGGAAAAAGATACATAGTTGGCTTACAATCGCCACTTCACACAATTACATGAATAAAGCATTACATCATCCAAATACAATCAAGGTCCGACTACGGAACCAAAATAAAAGAAGAATACCCCAAATGCTACACAGATCCCCGATCGACCCCAACTGGGCTCCACTACTGATCAACTGGAAAACGGAACAACATAAAGAACACGATCTTCATCGAGCTCCTCCTTTGAGCTTGGTTGCGTCATCTGCATGGTTCAACGGCACCTGCAAGCTGGTTTTGGAAGTATCTGTGAGTCACGGGGACTCAGCAATCTCACACCCTCGCGATCAAAACTATTTAAGCTTATGGGAAGGGTAAAAAGGTATGAGGTGGAGCTGCAGCAAGCGACTAGCATATATGGTGGCTAACATACACAAATGAGAGCGAGAAGAGAAGGCAAAAGCACGGTCGAACAACTATGATCAAGAAGTGATCCTGGAACTACCTACGTCAAGCATTACTCCAACACCGTGTTCACTTCCCGGACTCCGCCGAAAAGAGACCATCACGGTTACACACGCAGTTGGTGTATTTTAATTAAGATCAAGTTCAGGTTTTCTACAATCGGACATTAACAAATTCCCATCTGCCCATAACCGCGGGCATGGATTTCAAAAGTTCAAATCCCTGCAGGGGTGTCCCAACTTAGCCCATCACAAGCTCTCACGGTCAACGAAGGATATTCCTTCTCCCAAGACATTTCGATCAGACTCGGCATCCAGGTTACAAGACATTTCGACAATGGTAAAAAAAGTCCAGCAAGACCGCCCGATGCGCCGACATCCTGATAGGAGCTGCACATATCTCGTTCTCAGGGCAACACCGGATGAACACTACGTACAGCTAAAACCATCCCTCAAGTTTCCCCGAGGTGGCGCCGCAAGTGGCTCTATTTTGGACCAACACTTAGACAAGCACTGGCCTGGGGGGGTTAAAATAAAGATGAACCTTAGGATGCGCGACTCCCAAGGGAAAAGGCTAGGTGGCGAATGGTAAAACCAAGGTTGGGCCTTGCTGGAGGAGTTTTATTCAAGGCGAACTGTCAAGGGGTTCCCATTATAACCCAACCGCGTAAGGAACGCAAAATCCGGGAACATAACACCGATATGACGGAAACTAGGGCGGCAGGAGTGGAACAAAACACTAGGCATAAGGTCGAGCGTTCCACCCTTTACCAAGTATATAGATGCATTAATTAAATAAGAGATATTGTGATATCCCAACAAGTAAACATGTTCCAACAAGGAACAACATCTCCATGTTCCAACAAGGAACAAACTTCAATCTTCACTTGCAACTAACAACGCTATAAAAGGGGCTGAGCAAAGCGGTAACATAGCCAAACAACGGTTTGCTAGGACAAGGTGGGTTAGAGGCTAGGCTCAACAATATGGGAGGCATGATAAGCAACTGGTAGGTATCGCAGCGTAGGCATAGCAAAAGAGCGAGCAACTAGCAAGCAAAGATAGAAGTGATTTCGAGGGTATGGTCATCTTGCCTGAAATCCCGCAAGGAAGAAGAACGAGTCCATGAAGAAGATAAACGGACGTAGTCGAGCGGATCCTCACACACACGACGTTATCGGAACCACCCTGAAGAAGCAACACTGGAAAGAAGCAAACAACATAGTAAACAACCAACACATCAACATGGCATGATGCACAATCGAGTATGATGCATGTCCAGTTTAAAGAAACATGGCATGGCAAAATGCACAAAACAATCCTAGAAATTAAGTGGAGCTCAATATGCAACGAGTTGCATATTGACGAAACACCACATTCAAGTTATTTAGTTTCGATCTTGTTTATGTACCTACAATATTAAATGTTGTTAAACATGGGAAGAGGGTGAAACATAATAAAACTACCCATCTAGGCAAGTTTAAATGAGGCCGGAAGCAACGAACAACAATTCCGGTAAATCCCCTTATGCATATATTAGGTTTGGTACTGATCTTCCCTAGGCACAATTTTAGAGTTATTAAACATGCAAAACAAGTACACCATGTTGAACTAGGCATTTTTCTACCCTATTTACATATAAAGTTTATTAAATTTGGAGCTACGGTTACTTAGTTATGAAATAAATCATTTTAACATGCTATTTATGCAAGATAAAAGCAAACAACAAGTTAAACATTTTTAACATCGATGAAAGTTGGATATTATGAAACTAGATGAATTTCTAAGCACTATTCATATATAAATTATTTACACATGATGCATGATTAATAAGTTATTATATGCATGACAATGAGGGTTTTTCTACAAAACAGTAAATCCTGGGATAATTGATTAAATCCGCCTAGAGGAAAAAACACTATAGGGACGAATCTGTTGAACTGGGCCAACAGAGAGGAGGGTTTGCGGGGAGCTCACCCATGGGCCAAGGCCCGGTCGATGGGAGGCAAGGCTGGCAGGCTTCAGCTGGGCCTTGCAGCCGCGGCAACCCACACGGGCGAGCATAGGAGGCTCGCGCGGGTGTCTTGGAGCGGGTCCATGCTGGATGTGGACGAGCGCACGAGGTCAACGCGGGGAAGCGGAACTTGGCGCTGGTCGTCGTCCTCGTGTGCTCGCACGCAGAAGCAGGGGAACGGCGCGCCAGCCGCCAGCACGATGCAGAGGAGGCAGCAGGCGGCGAGGAGGACCGGTCTCGACGGACTGGTGGCGGAGATTGCTGGATTTGAACGAAGACGGCGGCTGGCCTGGCGGACTAGCGCGGTGGAGCTGCTCGGCCTCGAGGCGCTGCTAGATGTGGCCGACGCGTTGCAGGGAAAACAGAGGCCGGCGGGAGAGGTTCAAGGTGGTAGCATCATGGAGGAAGACCGGCGGGGACTTGAAGCGGGGCTCCGGTAGCTCGGCGTGGTTCAGCAAGTCGGGGACGGCCGGCTTCGGCTGCGGGACACCGGTTCCCGGCCGACCATGAGGCGAACTGGAACTCGGGGAGGCATCCATGGCGTTCGAGTGACGACGGAGACTGCACGGGAGCACGAGACGAGGAGGTTCCTGGCGTCGCTCGTGGCGGCGGCCATCCATGGCAGAGGGGCTCCTCCTATAGGCAAACAGAGAGGGACAGAGTCGGGTGAGAGAAGATGAGAGGGATCGAGAGAAGGGAAGGGGCGAGGCTGGGCACGGCGGCTACCTGCTGGTCTGGTGGTGCTCCGATGAAGATGGACGCGACGGGGTCAGGTGAAGGCGCACACGGGAGGAACTCATGCTCCTGGACGAGAGGAGGCTCGGGCGATGGGCAGAGGAGGCTGTGGATTGTGCAGCAGCGAAAATCAAGGGAGGTGGTCAGAGAGAATTCGAATTGGGTAGGAGATCGAGAGGTGGAGGCTCGGGAGCTGGTTGGAGAGAGATGGATCTGGGAGGATCCCGATGAAGATGCGAGAGACTGGCAGCGGCGGAGGGATTGGATGGATGGGACAGACTAGGCTAGGGTTTGACTGTTTATATAGGTAGGGGATTAGGTTAGGGGGTATCTCGTCCCTCCGATTGAAAATGGACGGTCGAGAAAACTAGGTTAGGTAGCCCAAAGAGAAAAATGAAGTAGTTTTGTAGATGTTCGGGGATGATCCGAATCCAACGGTGACGACTGTCCGGGTCACGTCGGGACAGCTTTTGGGCCCGCGCGCGAGGAGGGCCGCGGGCTGATGAGAGAGGTTAGGTTGGGTCTGGCGGATGAGAGGTAGTGCAGAAGACAGAGGGCTGAGAAGAGAGAAGAGGAGAGGCCCGGCGACTATTTCCGGAGACCAAAAACGTCTGACGATAGACCGACTATACTGCCGCTATAGTTAACTATTGGGGCGTCAAACGGACTCCGAATGCGATGAAACTTGGCAGGCGGTGTACCTACACTATAATAAGACCACACACTAACTCTCATCCCATTCCGAGAACATTTTCCGGCCACTTATAAAATAATATCTCGGACATGCCGCGGGCGCGTGCAAGTGCGGTTGGGCTCAGAACGGACAACGGATAGAACTCGAAGAACCCAGACGAATGCAAGTTTTGAAAACATGATGATGCAATGCACATGATGACATGATGAAAAGCAACACGCAATCAAATGACATGGCAACGCCGGCGAATAACTGAAAGACACCTAGCGCAACGGTCTCGGGGCGTTACATATACTCAATGGATAATTGGAGAAGATGATGATGATGATGATGATGATGATGTTGAGGACGCCGACGGGGCAGCCAATGACAACACTGGGCAAGACGAAGAGATGATCAATAATGGCGGCGGGGAAGAGGCTAGACATGGAGGTAGAGAAGGGGCCGAACATGGTGGAGGAGAAGGGGCTGGACATGTTGGTGGAGAGAACGTGGACTCCACGTAGCAGAGTTCGTCAGTACTAAGTTCAATCGTGCGGGACCCTCATGTTCAAACACTACTTCGCAAGGAGACGAGTACTAAGAGAGTTGCTTCTAGAGAGGAGGCTAAGCTGGAGCAACTGGTGGTAGACTCGAACACTCCATTGTATGATGGTTGCAATCCTGAGGTGACCCGCTTGAGTTTCACGCTCCAACTCCCGAAGACGAAGGCTAAAAACAAATGGACCGACACTACCCTCGATGAGCATCTCAAGTACCTAAAGGATGTTCTTCCCGCGGGGAATCTATATCCTAGTAGTGTTGAGAGTCCAAGAAGATCATGTGCCCTCTTGATCTGGCGCATGTTAGATACCATGCATGCATCAACGATTGCATAATTTATCGGAAGGAGCACGCGGAAAAACAAGGTGTCCGGTGTGCAATGCTTCTCGATACAAGAAGGGCGGGAAGAAATGTCTCCAGAAAGTTGTATGGTACTTACCGATCAATCCCCGTCTCCAACGGTATTTCATAGATCCCAAGGAAGCAAAGCTAATGCGCTGGCACGCGGAGAGGAGGAAGCCCGACGATGGAGATGATCCGAAGCTGAGACACGTCAAGGATGGAAGCCAGTGGAGAGCGTTGAACATCTTCTATCGGTATTTTGAATGTGATGGAAGGAACATCATGCTCGGCGCGTGTACCGATGGCATGAATCTTTTTGGCAACCAGAGCACCAACCATAGCACATGGCCCGTGTTTGTATGAATGTACAACCTCCCCCTGGTTGTGCATGAAGTCGAAGTACATTCACATGAGCATGCTTATTCAAGGGCCGAAACAACCAGGAAATAATATTAATTTGTATCTGGGGCTACTTCAAGAAGAGTTAGACACTTTATGGAAAACACCGGCCAAGACATAGGAAGCCAGCAAAGGCGAGTATTTCTACATGAGAGCCGCGCTGATCACGACGGTGCACGATTATCTCGGTTACGGATATGTCGCAGGCCAGGTGTACCATGGATATTGTGGATGCACGTGGTGCATGGATGATACAACGTCTCAGCAGCTAACATCAAGGAAAGATGGCGGGTCTGGGAAAATCGTGTACATGGGGCATCGTAGATGGCTTGAACAGGACGACCGGTGGAGAAATCGTGGAGATCTATTCAATGGTCAGGCTGAGCATCGAGGACCTCCACGTAAGCGGAGCGGTGCTGAAATTGATGAGTTGTTGAAAAACTGGAAGGAGTGCCCCGCGCCGGGAAAGACAATGAAAAAGGCGCCGGAGCGGCTGCTGAAGGTATGGAAGATGAGGTTTGTGTTCTGGGACTTGGAGTACTGGCACAAACTCGATACACCTCATTGCCTTGATAAAATGCACATCTGTAAGAATGTCCTTGAGAGTTTGCTCGCGACACTAATGAACATGCCGGATAAGACCAAGGATGGTCCGAAGGCAAGAAAAGACTTGCAAGATTTGAAAATCAGGGAAGGTCTGCACATGCCGCCCCATAAACAATCAGACAAGACAGAGACGGAGACAGAGGCGCGGGAGAAGAAGGGCAAGAAAATAAAGAAAGAGGGTTACTGCCCCCTTCTTGCTTCACCTTAAGTCAGACTGAGATTGATCAATTCTTTAAGTGCCTTACTTGTGTCAATTCTTTAAGTTTGGGTTACTGTGGCAAGATAAGCAGATATCTAGACACGGACAAGAAAAGGTTCAGCGGGATGAAGTCCCATGACTGTCATGTGATGATGACGCAGATACTACCTGTTGCCCTTAGAGGGATAATGGACAAGCATGTCCGTGAGATGCTTACTGGTCTTTGCAACTTCTTCGACGTCATCTCTCGAAAGTCAACCAGTGTGAAGCAGCTCAGAAGGCTACAGGAAGAGATCATTGTGATACTAAATGAGCTTGAGATGTACTTCTCGCCTGCGTTCTTTGACGTGATGGTGCATCTGTGTGTCCATATTGTGGACGACATAATGGACTTGGGGCCGTCATTTCTGCACAACATGATGCCGTTTGAGAGGATGAATGGGATCATCAAAGGATTCGTTCGTAACATGTCCCGTCCAGATTGAAGCATCGTCCAGGGCTATCTGACACAAAAGTGCATCTCTTTCTGCGAGAATTTTCTATATGGCGCAAACCAGCCGCCTGATGTTAGTGTTGGTTTGCCCGTTAACAAGCACGAGGGGAGGCTCGAAGGAGAAGGTCACTCCAACGGTCGCAGGGAACTGCACGTGGAATACTCAGGTCGATGCAGTGACTTTGACATGGCAAACTTGGTAGTGCTACAACACCTAGATGAGGTAGATCTTTTCTTCGCACTGAACAAAGAAATTATCGCAAAGAAGTATCGTGACCGGGGGGTATGCAGGATGGACGCCGAAGTTACTAGAGAGCACAACTCCACTTTCTTACATTGGTTGAAAGAGCATATCTGTACCTACTATTAAAGGGAATAGGTATTCCTGGTTTGGTTTAGTCCTTTACGTTTGGTGTACACACGTTAAGCGATCCGGGCCAGTTACTTGTATGTTGATGGGCCTTTTATGGGCTTTCATAGAGAGACCGTGAAAAATAATTGGGTCAAAATAAATCAACATTGTGGGAATTGAACACAAGACCTCCTGTCTATCTCTTAGATGTAACAACCAAAGACTTATGCACCTTTCATATTTACTAATCCAAACTCACTCTAAATATATGAGTGGCAGCCATCATGTTTATTTATTTTTGCGAGAAAAGGAGTTGATATTAAAATGGACAAATTACTGAAAGGTCCACACAGAAAAGAAAATTACAACCAAGCCCCTCTGCAACCAGACTACTTTGGCGCCATGGACGAGCCGGTGACACGCAGTTCGCCGCTGCTCGCTGACGCCTTGGATCGACGCAGCCCCGGGGCGAAACGGGAAGTCTCCGATCAACGGTCCCTGAGGACCTACACTCATGGCCGTCGTCGTCATCGCACCGCTCAACATCGTCTTCCTTCTCCAGACCTTCAACCACCGGAGTCGCCATCCCTCGATCTTTGGCATGGGGGAACCGTGCACGGCCTCTCCACCGAGCAGCGAGCACGAAGAAAGGAGCTGGTCCACCGCGGAGGTCCACCATAACTTCCCCATCGAAGGGGAGACCAACACCTGCAAAACACCGATCCAGTCGCACCGCCGCCTCCACGACGCCACCAGCTGGCTCCCTAGGCACTCCTACACTATGTACACGCTGCAAATCGGGCCTCCCCCATCCTGCCACCGTCGGAGCATCCGGCGGAGGGCGAGGGAGCCGCCGATTCGGCAACGGCGAGGTGGAGAGCCCGGGGTTCGCACAAATCGCCCTTCCTTCCTGTAGATAGGGAAAGGTGAGGTCCAAGGCTCATGTTTAGGGAGAGCTAATTAAGCGAATGAGCTAATGAAGGAAGGATTGTCTACTTAAATATAATATGTAAACGAATGTGGCTAATTAAAGAAAGGATTACGGGTAAATCGGTGGAATAACTATTAGAAAGATTGTGGTCTTAATAAATTCTACATGAAGGATTTGAGGTAAAAAGGTAGGATAATTAATAGAAAGGATCTATAGGCCTTAATGTGTTGGGGCTACTAAATTAGAAAAGGAAGGATTTGATTCCTGACTAAAATGGGTGAGGACTTCATGGTAATTAATGAAAGGATCATATTTAAATGCCATTAAAAAGGATTGTATTTAAATGAAATCAGTGGGACATTACACCCTGCAAAGAAAATATGAACACGACTAAATTGGGACATTATGCTTGTGCAAAACATCAATTTTCCCCGTTGCAACGCACGGGCATATGTGCTAGTTATTGCTAATCCCCCGGAGGAGGGCTATAAGGACAGATTGCTCATATATGCCTTAGCACATGGCCCCTTGCCCAACATCCTAACGTATCATGCATACGATATCAACGGATACACGTTCTACATGGAGGCCAAAGATATGTTCAGTGATGATCAGAACTCAGGGGTGACGATGGAATGCATGACCGGCAGCGACAATGGCACAACTGAAAGATTTTACGGAAGGGTCGAGGAGATCTGGGAGGTTGACTACTCTGGACTGCGCAACACAACACTGTTCTGTGTCAGATGGGCTAAGAATGTCGAAAGAGAAAACATGAATTTCACTACCATGACTATACTCGACGCCAAGAGCGCTACCGTGAACGCTATCGCAAAAAATGAGGCATGGGTACACGCTAAGAACGTGACACAATGCTTATTCATAACGGACCCGCGCAATCCCAGCCGTGTTGTCGTGAGGAGAGGCAAAAGGAACATCATTGGAATGGATGGAGTCGCCAACGAGGAAGACTACGATCAGTACGACAACCCAATGAGGGAAGATGACGATGATGATGAAGTATACATCAAAAGAAGAATCAATACTACATTACCTAAGAAAAATCGTACTCCATGGAAAAGGCAATGTCACAATGAGGGGCTCAATTATTCTTCAACGAACAAGAAGGGAAAGAAGCTGACTCAAAAATGAAAACGTCAACGCTAAGGAACCGTATGTTATCGGTCAAATGATGTAATATATATATATTTGTGTGTGTGTGTGTTCCTATTTTGTATACATATTTAACCATCAAATGATGCAATATATATCGCCTTCCCTTCGTTCACTGCTCTTGGAAAAAATGTAAGAGAAAATAAAGGAAAACTGTTGGTTATAGCAGTAGCGGTTTACTGAAAAAGAGCTACAACTAGTCAAGGTAGAAGTAGCGGTTTCTACAGGAAAACACTATAGCTACCTCGAGTAGCTATAACGCGTTTTTCCTAAACGCGCTACTACTATGCCCACTTAACCACCAAAATCCCCACTCCTCTCTTCATCACGCCTCGTTTCCCCCAAATCCCCCCACTCTCCCTTCCCCCGTCACGCCGCTGGAGCCCTTTCCGCACCTCTGCGCTCGCCCCCGACCCGACGCCGACCGACCCCAGCGCCGGCCCCGACCCCGACCGACCGGCGCCTGCTCCGGCCGCCGACCCCGACCCCGGCCTCGCCCATGGCCCCGGCCCCGACCCCGATGCTTGCCCACGGCCTCGACCCCGACCCGGCGCTCGCCCACGGCCGAGGACCCGACCCCGGCTCCGTCCCCGGCGCTCGACCCCAACCCCGACCTCTCCCAACCGCGGCTGTCATCGGGCCTGCACCCTCTGTAAGGTTTTAGTTAGGTTTTTTGGTTAACTTAGTTAGGTTTTATTTAGGGAAGATGGTTAATTAGGTTATATATGTGGATATTTGGACATGTCATTTGGACATGATGATTATGTGCAGGGTAAATGATCCGAGTGGCCTATGTTACACCGGAATGTTGATTCATTTCCGTTCCGGTGAATTTCAGGTGCTCGATATGTCCATTTTTTAGCAAAGGTCATGTCGAAGTTTCCCGTGAATTTTGGCATGATTTGTGCTAGATAGTAGGCATATCGAGTGCTCGGAAACGACATTCCGGCAAACATAGATTTCTTTTTTATGTCATTTATCATTTTTTCATAGTTTTGGAATTAAACAAGGAGACTTAATCATAGGAAACATGTCGAACAATGAAGAAACTGGTCCTTCTGACCAAGATGCAGACGAGATGGATTATGAGGGTGAACAAGAGTACCTCGACTATTTGACTGCTAAGAAAATGCAAAGTCAAGGTTTGTAGGTCGGCCTCGATGATGGTACTGACGCCGACATCGACACCGACGGCGCCGGCACCGATGGCGGCGCCGAGACCGGCGGGGAAGGTACCTACGAGGAATATACCGGCAGGGAAGGTACCGATGCCGCTATCGAAAAGAAGAAGCAGAAGAAGTAGAGGATACGAAAACCTAACAAACTAGGGATTGGACGACTGGTGATCACAAAGATGGCACCTGGCAAGTTTGAGCCATTAGAGCCGGAAGAACCTCAGAAGTGCTATGGGAACCAAGTAGGATGCATCCTACGGGAATGCGCGGGCATCAACGACGATGACTTAAGGAGTAAAGAACATTTGACGCAGTTGCTCCTGACGAAGTTGCACAAGAGATTCAAGTTCCCCGACCAGGATGATATCAGAGAAGAACCGTGGGATGATCCAAAGATGAAAAAGATTAACAATCATGCCATGGGCATGTTCAGCAATGATTTGGCCTCTTGGAAAGGAAGGGTGAAACGAGCTATTGAGGCTGAGGAACCCCTGTCCAAGATTCTGGAGAAAAATCTGACACTTATGGTAGAGGAGTTCGAAAAGTTCAAGGACACTTGCGCTACCGAGGCAGCCAAGTCTAAGGCTATGAAATTCAAGAGCCTTCAGCAAAGGAACACGGGGAAGCATTGCCTCGGAAGCCGTGGCTACCTCGGTAAAAGGCCCATATGGGATAAGGAGGACGCTGAACGTGAAGCCGCGGGTCTCCCAGACCCCTTCACGAAGTTCACCAACCCCTTGGAGCATGACTTCATCAGGGCCCGCTACAAGTGGGACAAGGAAATGAAAGTTTTTTACATGGACCAAATCACGAGGAAATTGATTAGACTATTGGTAATTATTCTTTTACCACCCTACATTTAGCTCCAGATCTAGTCGACTACAAATTCCTAAACGGTTCACGCTCCTTCTGCAGGAGAAGCAACACCAGCTTGCAATTGAAATCCCTACTTCTCCGATGACGCCCAAGTGGGATAACCCTCTCAACCAGGCCTTGAACGAACTTAAGGGACTCCCTTTGGGCGAGCGGCCGCAATATGGTCATGTGCATGACGCTGGAGACGACGCCATGTGGAAGGTGTTTTACAAAGAGGGCCTGGAGGCCAAGAAGCAGAAAAAGAAGTTTAGTCAGCCGGACATCGACGAGAAGGTGAAGCTTGCGGTCGAGAAAAAATAGTTGAGGACGCGAAAAAAATAGCCGAGGCGAAAAATGAGTTGCTACTGCAAGCAGTCAATGCAGCTGTAACTGCCTGTAGAAATGATTTCACTACTAACTTGGTTCCAGCTATCATCAACTGGACTAAGGAAAATCCAGACAAGACGGTACATGATTTCCCGTTGCCCAATTTCGTCGGGAGCAACTCCGTGAACAACAACACCACTGCACCATCACTTGCTCACGCAACCGGGACTCCTCTCGCAGTCGCTCCTGCTCATAGCAGCCCATCCTCAGTCTCTCGCGTGCTAGGTGGGCCTTCGTGTTTGGATGAGCTCAACGCCATCACGGTAATTACATGTCGCACCAACATAGAATATTCCATTTTCGTTGCCTTTCGGATGATTTACGCCACAGACATATGTGTTTGCAGGCCGAAGAAACCCCGTGCACCATACTCTACTTGATCAAAGGCCAGAAGGTGGACGTGGGAAAGGGGATGATAATGAACCCCTTGCAACCCACGTTCCACAACCAGCCGATCCCCGTTGGGCACTTCAGGGTTAGCTTGTCCAGTGTGAAATCGGGGCACGAGCATTTTCCTCCTCTAGTATATCTTGTGGGAGAGGACGACGAGACCCTGCCGCGGATTGGAAACTGCAAGGGTTGGGTGCTACTATCGCTAAAGAATCTTACTCGTCTGGAGCCGGCCGAGAACACACCAATAACCACACATCAACAACCATGTGGAGAGACCACCACCCTACCTACGCAATTACCAGCTCCTGTATTGTCGGGTGAGAGCGGCGGACGACGTGATGAAGGGGGTGCAATAGTACTAGCTGATGTAACCAGTCCTATAGAACATATAATGGATGAAGAGGCGGATGTATGATGAGTATGACTATGACATAGATATGATGAGTCAACCATAGGACAAATAGGGCTATCAGCATGCTAATGAGGATATGGATGATCTGCTTGGGCAGGAAGGTCGTAGCAGGGATTGCAAAAGGTCTCTCTTCATGAAATCCCCACGGGACATGCCTGAAGATGCCGCCAAAACACAGGCTCAACTAGCCGAGGGCAATATAGTGCTTAGCCCGGGAACACTGGGCAGGGGTTAAGGAAGGGTCTAGAAGGTGTTCCCAAGAAAAAGGAGAGGAAGAGATCGGGGAAGTTAGCTGCCTCCAAACAAGCCAGAGCACATAGCAGCCAGATGATGGATTCTGAAGAGTGTGTACCCGTGAAAGTTGTGGCCATGTTCCATCTCACGGGCGAGCCAATGTTATCGTCAAAACCGCTGGAGGCACTATCGGGGGATCTCAGGAGACTGCCCGACCATGTGCTGTCGACTGAGAAAAGCCTACTAGCCTCGAAGGATCCAGGATATCCGACATACGCGGCTCGTCTGCCTGAGGGGAAGCGCTACGTCGACACATGGCCCGCGGAGGTGTTCTTCCTGCGGTTTGACCATATCTTTGAGATGTTTTTGACAAGGCGGCTCGATTTTACAATCGTCTGCCTTTTCGCGCTACATATGAGCTCTGTCATGAAGAGAGAAGAAGTCTCGCAAATCCGTTTGGCGGATCCGTACTACATGCACGAGTCTTTCTTGAGTCTCGGCGACTTTGAGCGCGAAACTGCTAGGGACTACCTCCAAAACTTCATGGTACAGAATAACAACCAGCAAATTGTCCTTCTGCCTTATCATCCAAAGTAAGTTAGTTCCGGACAACCCTTTCATACATTTCAATCATTCCTTCTCGCTCATATGAAGAATAATTTGAGGTATCTTCTCCCCGCAGCAAGGAGCGCGCTGTCCTTATCGTTCTTTAACCACGAGTCTCCCACGCCATGTATTTCGATCCTTCCAAAGACTACGAGAAGAAGGACTACACCCACATAATGAATATTCTGGATGATGCCCTCCATGGCTTCAGCATTAGAGGTGGCCACATGCAGATCAGGAAACAAAGGAACAAGAAGATGGGTTTCGCGCATAAAACTAACTTCTGTTGCATCCATGTCCCAAAACCAAGCAAGAAGGATGGATTCTACATACTCCATCTCATGATTGATTTCAACACAGATCACCAAAAAGCTTCGCATGACAAGCAGAAACGATGAACATATCCACAAGTGGCTAGACTCTCATGGAAAAGCAGATTATGAACATAGAGATGACTTCTTTCGCATCCAAAGGGACATTGCGACGATCATCATGAAAGAAGTTGTTGATGAGAAGGGGATGTTCCACCACGGCCCTATATCGTGAGCTGACGTCCAAACTCGCCTAGGCATGCAACGTCAAGACCTCACACCATTCAAGAAGGTAGGGTCCATCCTCGATGATACGGAAGGATGGAACTTCTAGTGATTTATGATGCCGATGATGATGATATGTGTCGGTTGAACTTGTATACTTTCTTTAGCGATCAAACTTTGTGATGTCCATGGTCCCTGCCGAACTTGCGTAACGCTACTTTGTTTGTTTGGGTACGATGACCTGCGTACCTCTAGTTAATTAGTTTGCGTACTGTATCTTGCATCTAGTTGCTAATTAACCCTTTCTTTTTCGTGTTGCTATAATATATTTTGTTGCATATGATTGTACATCCTCTTGATGAACATGCATCTCTAATAGGTACCTAGTTTCTTGATGGCGAGATGGTGGTGCTATGTCATGTACAAAGGGAAGGTTCCGGGGGTGTACAACGAGTGGCCTGAGTGTCAGGCGCAAGTGAATGGGGTCTCGGGCGCCAGCCATAAAGGCTTGAAAAGCAGTGAAGAAGGAGAACCTAGTTACTTGAGGTTCACGCTAGCGCGAGAGATGACTCGTAACCGCCGCTTCCGCTCTCACTCATAGTGATAGCTCTTCTCGCATGTATGACGTTGTAGTTGCAAGTATTCGAGACTTGCATGTATTGCTATTTTCGAGATGATGACGAGATACCACTTTGTGTTGGATGATGATTATGATGAGACTATTTGTATGTTTATGCTATGATTACATTTGTGGTATCGCAGCCATTGGTATGTGTATCATGATGACATTTGTATCTACTAAAGATTGTTCTATAAAGCCCATTCAAATACAAAAAAAATATGCAGAAAAAAAACAAAAACTACTAAAATTAGTAGTAGCAAGTGGAGAAAAGTTAGCAGCAGTGGCACGATAGCAGTAGCGCATCCAGGCAAAGCGCGCTAGAGCTATTAGCAGTAGCGAGCTTCCATGAAGCGCGCTGCGGCTACACTTGTGTAGCAGTAGCGCTGGTGAGCACGCGCTACTGCTACGTGTTAGCTGTAGCGCCTTATTAGTAGCGCCGGTCCCCGCACTACTGATACACCTAAAACCCGCGCTGCTGCTAGCCTTTTGCCTAGTAGTGAATTAAGGATGCTAATAATTCCCGAACATTCGGGATTTATCATTTGCGTCCCAAAACTAATGAGATCACCTTATGAAACTAAATTATATTCCTAATAAAAGCCACGGCGCTCACAGGAGCGCTTGCGGCGTGCCACGAGTGCCCTGGTGTGCGGCCGTTTCCCAGCGCGCCGACACAACGCCTCTTCCTTAACCTCGCAACTTGCAAGGTGTTGATTGGCGGCTTGCCTGCGGGCGAGCACGATCTCACCGGTGTGGTGATCCGGCGCCAACAGGTACTCTTCCTCGCTGGAAGCGTGCACCCAGTTACCGCCAAGCGCAGATGAGACGCTTGGGCCCGACTGCACTTAGGGATTTGGCACGGGCTTCCTCCACCACCCGCACGGCCCTCGCACGAGCCTTCTGCCAAAGAGCCAATTGCATGACTCTGTCAGACGCAAGATAGGCCTACCAGGCATCTCGCCCCGCGGCGTGCTTCTCTTCCTCGGCCTTCTTCTCCACCTCTATTTTGGCACGCTCTGCCGGAAGCAAGGCCTCCCACAAGGCGACATCCATTTCTTTCCAAAGCTCCTCAAGGTTGGGGGGCGCTCGGCGGGTGGCACAGCATTAACCTCATAGTGGGGAGCCGACATGTCCTCCGACGCACGTGCTGGCGAGATAGGGAACGCCGGTGCATCCACCTCGCAGCGTCGCGGCGAGGAGCGGAACACCGACACGCCCTCCTCGACTAGTGGCAGAAAGGAACAGAACGGCGACACGTGACCGTTAGCGTGGTGTAGCAAGGGGCGCCTAGGGCTTGGGAGCGGAGATGCCATGGTGGTCGACGTGAGAGGGAGGGGAGGACATAGCGTGAACGTGAGCGTTCTTCCGAATGCTATTGGAGGCGCGGTATTTATAGCGAGCAATGGCACACCTACATAAGATATGGACTGATCTTCACTGACTTAACTGCAGGTCCAGTTGCCTCACTGACATGTGTGCTAGATGCCTCTTGGACCCACATGTCAGTGACCCAATGCACCTGTAGTTAAGTAACTAAAGCAGCGTCCCATAAGATACGTTGCATGATTAACATAACAGCTACTTGGGCATATTTGTTTGAGTAAATTATGGGGGAGGGAAGGGGTGGAAATATTGCTGGTCACAACGGACTGGACGAGCGCGGGGGGGGGGGAGGAGAGTCATGCATGCAGATTTTTCCACATGCAGTGGAGTGGTGGGACTACCGAAGGGAGCAGGAGAGTCAAGCAGGCGTTCACATTTCAATGTGAACTAAATTATTGCATGCGATGATTAAGGCTGGCCATAGTGGTGGTAATGTGGTACTCCCTCCTTTCTGGTTTATAGGGCTCAATTCAAAAATCTCATCAACCATGGTAGATGCTGAGTGGTGGAATACTTTTTGTAGTTTGCAGAAGAACCTAATTTATGCTCTTGTTTTCCTCAAAAAAATTTGTTTATCAATGCATTAATTGCAATGCATGCATGCATAAAGTACATGCACTGGTCAATTTTCTCTCAATACTTGCATTCAATGATTTAATGCACCTTGGAATCTGAACATGTGATGGGAAACAATGAAATTGAGCCTTATAGAATGGAAAAACTAAAATTTTGAGATAAGCCCTATAAACCATAAAGGAGGGAGTATCTTACTAGCTGGTATCATGCACATGGGAATACTCCCTCCTTTCTAGTTTATAAGGCTCAAATCTCAAATCTTATCAGCCAAGGCATTTTGTGAGTGGATGAATGTATCTCGTACTTTACAAAACTACCCCAATTAAACTCATGAATTAATTTGGATTAATTGTAGTAGTAGTAGCTAAGCTTGTTGTGATGACTAGATAGGACATGGCACACACCTGGACATAGGAACTAGTCTGCATTGTGAATTTAAGTTTTGTTTGAAGTCAATGTACCTCTACTTTGACCAAACTTATAGAAAAATATATCAACATTCACAATGTCAAATCAATATTTTTATACTCATTATAAAATGTAGTTTCATAAAATATATATTTGGTAATTGTAGATATTGCTATTTTTAGTATAAATTTGGTCAAAAACTATGCAAACTTTGACATGACACAAATCTTACACAGAGTAAAAAGGACCAGAGGGAGTATCATGCATGCGGAGTAGGCAAAAAAATTGCTCATTTATTGTCGGTCGAAGTCTCAAAGGGTGCGAATGCACGGGGGAGGCGAAGGACGTCGGTGTCGGATTCAGGGCTCCGTAGACCCTTGAGAGATTCGAACACTGGGGTGCGTACAAAGAACTCCTTCTCCCCAACCTGCTGGCCAAACTATTCCACAGCTTAGCTCGACAAACCCAGGGGACAAGAGACACAACAGTTTATCCTGGTTCGGGCCACCTTGCGGTGTAATACCCTACCCCAGCTTTGTGCTGGATTGCCTCGACGGACCGAGGATGAACTAGTACAATGGTTGAACAGCCTCAGGAGCTGAGGTGTTCTTGTGCTCGATGAGCTGGTGAGGTGGTCAGGGAGGAGTGGATCTGATCCTTCTCTCGCCCCTTGCTACAGTGGTGGCTAAGTCCTATTTGTAGTGGCCTTGGTCCTCTTCCCAAATGTAGGCGGGAAGGGATCCCACAACGTCCAATTTTGAAGGGAGACAACTAGTACATGTTATCGTGACAAATGTAGTCTTCGCCTACAAAAGGCTCTGGTGGTGACGCTGTTGTGTGCTCTGCAATGACCTCCGTCCTATCGCCCTGGCAGTCTTGGTCTCCTTGCACCAATATGGGAACCTTTGCTTGATTCCTTGGGACTCCGCGCCTAAGATTGCCCCCTTGGCACCAAAGGGGGAACAGGTACACTTCGCCCGCTGGCGCCCGCCTGGCCTTGGTCATCATGGCTCACGTCATGTGAACCTCGTGAGGTGCACCGTGCCTTGATATCTCCATCCCTCGGGAGCCAGCTTGGTGAGGCTGCCCCCTAGGGTGGTCTTGGTGCCATCTGCCTCGCGAGGGTGTTGTGTTGTTGCTGCTGAAACTGGGCCATGCCACGCCGCTGATGAAGCCACGCCGTGGGCCACAGGCAGGCAAGTTTGGGTACCACCGTTCCCAGGACGCCGACAGTAGTCCCCGGGCCCAAGGTGCGCTTGGGCTCGGCTTCGAGGCGAAGCCAAAGGGCAAGTGCGGAGCGCCGCGGGCCCCAACCGCCTACGGCCTAGATTGAGATGTGGCGATTGATGAGACGTGGGTGCCCCCACTTCCCCAAGCAGCCTTAATATTCGCCCGGCTTGGTGGTCGTGGCCTTTGGCTTAGCTCCATCTTCATTGCTCGCCATGAGCTTTCTTGGCCCCTCCATCTTCTTAGCTCTCCCCCTGTCGTCATGGCACGGAAGCTGGCAAAGAAGAAGAAAGTGAAGAGCCACGCTCCGGCCGAATCCCCACCGACCTTCGAGCCTGCCCTCGAGTGGTCGATGGTGGTTAACTAGGAGATGCTGGACAAGGTCTGCCGGTGCTCGCAGCTAGTTCCAGCGAGTGGGGTGCGACAGTGGCTTGGCCTGGTTCCCGCACCCTGGGCGACATGGTTGCCACCGAGATCCCCATTCATCTCGACGCCCTCCTGGCAGGCTTGATTCCCCCGTTCTTTGGTTTCTTCAACGTCATAATCTTGCATTACCAAGTCCAAGCGCTGCACTTGGATCCCCAATCCATTCTTCTCCTCACCGTCTTCGCCTTCATCTGCGAGGCCATGGTGGGCATTATTCCATCCATGGCCTTGTTCCGCCATTTTTTCTCGCTTCATTTAACCGGCGCCCGCCAGTGCTCAGGGTGTGTGACCTTCCAAGCCATGGGGGCGATGGCAGATTCAGGGATCGACTTCAAGCTCTCGCTGGTTCTACATGGATACCAGAAGCGGTGGATGTTTGTGGATGTCAGCGTGCCCAACTCCCTACTCTTGCTCCCCCACGCACCGCCTGGACCCAGCTTTGGATGGGCGCACATGAAGCTCGTCGACCCCGGCTTGCCCATGTTTGGCGCCGGCTGGCCAGGTTGAAGGAGCTTGGGGTGACGGTGCCCATGGTGGTCCAGGAGTTCATCCAGCACCGCATTGCTCCGCTCTAGCGCCATTCCCGGCGGATGTGGACCTTCACCGGTAGCCGGGACCCCATGAGGCTCCAGGCGCCTGCACTTCCTGTCGAGGCTCTGTGCATGGTGCTCGAGCTCCTGATTGGTGACCCTGCACCAGCCATGCTTCCGAAGGAGGGCTGCCTCTTGTACTGCTGCTTGAACATGGAGGTGTTTGTAAGGAAGATGCCCCTTTTAAATGAGTGGGGGCTGCGCCCGGCGGAGCTTGAGGGGCCCCGTGATAACCCGGTTCTTGTGGGCCCCTTGCCTAATGTCCCTGCGACGCACGCCCCAGTGGTGGATGCTGGGGGCGGGCACATCCCCGTGCTGTTGGGGCGGCTGCCGGTGGTGCCTTCCAGCCTGATGCTCCTGAGGCGGCAGCCCCCGAGGCGGGGAGAGCCATGCTGAGGGGCTGATCGAAGACTTGACATGATTCGGGGCTCCCGAAGTGGCACCCCCTGGAGCTCTGGGAAGCGGTCTTGAGGCGGAGGCCCGAGAGCCGCCGCAGACCGAGGCTCCTGAGGTCGCCGTCTCAGGAGCCCCAACGAATGCTACCGACGTTGGGGAGCTACCGTAGGCCGAGGTTCCCGAGGTCGCCACCTCAGGAGTTCCGCCGAATGCCACCGACGCCGATGATCGCGCCCGGGGCTTCGACCAGCTTCTTCTGATCTTCGAGCCGCTCTGCAAGAGAAAAGGGGATCCTGGCTGCAATGGTGACACCTACCAGCCGCTGAAGCAGAGGAAGTACATTGTCATAGATGAGAAGTACCTCTTCTTCACATTTTCCTGTCTATTGCATCCTTTCCTGACAATGGCTCTGCAGGATCCCTTCGCCTTCAGTGGCGAGATCTCTTGCGACACGGCCGCCTCCGGTCCTTGATTCTACCCTGGCCCCAAGCTCTCCCCACCGGTTTGCTGCGTGCGGCGCAGGGCCAGCCTCGGGGCCGGACGTGCCAGCGAGGGGCCTTGATCCTTCGTTCCTGTCGTCGTTCCTCCGTGGTCTTCCCTGGGTGGTGGTACGCGTGCCGAGGGCTCCTCCACTGGTCGTCCCCGGTGGTTGGGTGACGCCGCCTTGGGTTCGTCTACAAGCGGCAAGGTCACGCGACCTGGTGCCCCAGCCAAGGCCCGGAGGGTAGTGAAGAAGGTGCGAGCCCCCAGCTCCCTGCCAGGGGTAGGCAGGTCGCCTCAGGATTCCCCAGCAATCTCCGGTGTGAAGGACGGGCTTGGCCGTGAGCTGGAATTCGGGCGTGGTGCAGCTCTGTACGTCACGAGCTCTTCCCGTAGGCAATGGGCACACTTAGCCGGATTGGAGAAGAACTAGTCGATGCATGTCTCGAGGCGGAGGACCTTTGGCTGGCGGATGAGTGGCGTCAGTTGAAGGTGGACGTAACCTCGAGCGTCTTCAGCACGAATGCGCCAATGCGAAGGCTGAGAGGTCCTTGGCGACATCACGCGAGGCCTGCTCCCGGGCCCTGGAAGAGGCTAGGGCAGCTGACCATCACCGCGAGGCTGCCGAAGAGCGCGAACGAGAACTCATGGCCTCGCACACCACCCTCGAGCAGAAGATCAAGGCATGTAAGGCCGTCTTGGCATCACTGCCGGGAGTGCCTTCCGAAGCAAAGGACATCCAGAAGTGCGAGGAGGCGCTAATATTGGAGGCCCTGGAGCGCAGCCTTGAGCTCGAGCGGCTGGAGACGAGGGAGCGCCAGGTGGCCCTGGCTGTGGATGCTGTCACCGTGCGTGAAGCTAAGATCCACGAGGAGGTTGACTGGAGGGTGGCGAAGGCTCATGTAGATCTTGCTGAAGAATATAACCTGAAGCCGAAGTACCTGGAGGCCGAAGCTGAGGGTAGGACCATCGCTCTCAGGTCAAGGCCGAACGAGACGGAGCAACGCGAGAGGGCCGCTGCAGTGGCTCAGACTTCTGCCCAGGCTGACCTAGTCGCCTTGCACACAGACTTGCTCTCACTCCAGCAGCAGATTGATGATGCCGCGTCCCTTGTGAAGGAGAACCGGAAGGAGGCATATCATTGGCAGACGCTGCAGCGCGAGCATGCCCCCATGCTTCAGGCCCTTAGGGTGAGGGCCAACCGAGCCCTAAGCATCATCTATAGGGAGAGCGTCCCTCATCCTCGCGTGGAAGATTATGCTAGCCACCTTCGCTTCTTTACCGAAGTTGTGATGCGCCTAGAAGATCAGGATGCGAGGGCCCATGAGCTTGTCGAGGAGAGGAGCCAGGGTCTCCTTGGGCGCGCGTTCTCACGCGTCTTCATTCATCATAAGAACCTCAACCCCCACTTCGACTTTAACACTGCCATAGCCCTGGTGCCCAGCGCTATCCGGGACAACATGTCACACTGGTTGGACAATCATATGGAAGCCTTGGTTTGGGCGTTCACCACTAAGGACGACGCTGTGGTGGTCATGGCGGGCGAAGATGGCATGGATGAAGATGATGAGGACGACGCCAGTGACAACGCGAGCAGCATGTACGAGAGAGACCAGGGCGATGTCGGGGGCAGCACGTCCAGTTGAGCCTGCATTCCTTAGCGTGAACCTGCATGCAAAGACTTAAATATGGCCTCGTAGGGCCTGAGAGCATTTTGGAGGGGGGGAGCCCCTCATATATGTAAATTTATGTTCTGTCTTTTAAGCTAGACCCAAAATGTGCTTGTGCGAGCTTGTGAGCCCCTGAGCAGGGTTGTCGCTGAGACTTATCTTGACCCAAGCAGGCCTTGAACGGGTTCTGGGGTTGCTGACGTGCCTTCCTCCTGAGGTGAGCCCTCAGAAGCTCGCGAGGCTCTGGGCCTCCTGAGGAGACAGTAGATCCGTCCAAGAGGGCCACGCCATGAGCATCCGACGGACCGTGGCAGGATGCGCACGAGGCAATGCTGCAGCGCATGCACTCTTGCCCCGAGGGGGTCCTGTCCAGGCTGCCTAGACGCGCCCAACGCGGCCTGCCGACCAACCCCCTAGCCGCGGGGCACTCGTAAGACGGGGGTCGGAGGCGCGAGCCTTATAAACAATGCACGCGACCAGAACGCAATAAAACCGGCAGAAAACCTGAGAAAAACTCGCCCCAATTTTGAATAACATAGAAGAATTTCAACTCTCAATCCGAAAAGAAGAAGGCTAATAGGTTATAGATAAAGGGGGCAAAGGCAAACAGCCGCATCTGGCACCTAGCTAGTCTTCTTGTCTTCTCACCAGCACGGAGCTAAGTGCTTTCACTGGATGTGAGCATAGTCATTGGGGGACAGTGTCGACGGCTAGCGTGGAGCATGGCGCTTCCACTCGGACATGGGCGGGAGCCCCAGATACCGAGGGGCGGCACACTGGAGACTCCGGGGCGTGTACAACCCCACTCAATATTATGTGAGAGTGTCATGAGCGGAGACCTTCACAGGCATCAGCCTTGCTTCATATCGCTTGACGAGGGCCCCGCCTTGCGCCTCCCCCGACCACCGTTGCGTTGTCCAGAAACCAGGACGATACCAAGGGGCAAGGGGGACAACAGCGGCACCCTCGGCGACCACAGGCCCCCTGCCGGGGGGAAGGGCTCGCCGGTGCCTACCTCGACAGAGGACCTACCTTCGTCCGACGCCTTGCTTTGTGGGGCGCGAGGGGGAGCCTGCGTCCGGGCCTCGCCTGTGCAGCCCCCAGCATGCCGGTCCTACCGGGGGTGGGGGCGCCGCACTGGGGTCTCCGATCGCTGCTGCAGCCTGGTTCACCTACGATCTATGGTTAGCGTAAGCATGTCCCCGGGGCATTGGCCGTAATCTCTGGTTGTTTTCATCGAAGGGTTCGAAGAATCTTCTAGGCAGCTCATGGAAAGCCCCGACCTCCAACGAATCTCCTGCATAGCTCAGCTCGGGGAATGAGCTGAGGTCTTCCTCAGTTGTGTATTCCAGGTCCATCATGTGGGGCACGTAGGCATCAGGGGCGGCTGCCCCGGGGCCTTCACCTGGCTGCCCCACACCTTGGATTTCCGGTACCTGCACCTGGTCCAGGCGGTCACGGGGTGCCGCATATGGCGCCGTGATTATGGTGGGAGGAGCTGCGGCGAGGGTCGTGTTGTTGTGGTTGAATCCTTCGGGCGCCCAATGGTGCACGTGGGCGTGTTGGGGCCTGGCATGCGCCTCCGCAATCACCTGAGGGGTGGACAAGGAGAAAAAAGGCGCCGCACCTCTGTAGGTGGCATGTAGCAGCTTGGCAACCCGCTCTAGTATGGCATCGCGGCCGCTCTCCACCAACCTGCAACGTGATAACCCACAAGTATAGGGCATCGCAACATTTTTCAAGTTTAGAGTATTCAACCCAAATTTATTGATTCGACACAAGGGGAGCCAAAGAATATTCTCAAGTATTGGCAGCTGAGTTGTCAATTCAACCACACCTAGAAACTTAATATCTGCAGGAAAGTATTTAGTAGCAAAGTAATATGATAGTAGTGGTAACGGTGGCAAAAGTAGCGGTAGCAGTTTTGGTTTTATAGTGATTGTAACAGTAACAACAGAAAAGTAAATGAACGAAGATCAATATATGAAAAGCTCGTAGGCATTGGATCGGTGATGGAGAATTATGTCGGATGCGATCAATCATGCAATAGTTATAACATAGGGTGACACAGAACTAGCTCGAGTTGGTCCATGTAATGTAGGCATGTATTCGGAATATAGTCATACATGCTTACGGAAAAGAACATGCATGACATCTTTTGTCCTACCCTCCCGTGGCAGCGGGGTCCTATTGGAAACTAAGGGATATTAAGGCCTCCTTTTAATAGAGTACCGGACCAAAGCATTAACACATAGTGAATACATGAACTCCTCAAACTACGGTCATCACCGGTAAGTATCTCGATTATTGTCACCTCCGGGGTTAACGGATCATAACACATAATAGGTGGCTATAGACTTGCAAGATAGGATCACGAACTCACTTATATTCATGAAAACATAATAGGTTCAGATCTGAAATCATGGCACTCGGGCCCAAGTGACAAGCATTAAGCATAGCAAAGTCATAGCAACATCAATCTCAGAACATAGTGAATACTAGGGATCAAACCCTAACAAAACTAGCTCGATTACATGATAAATCTCATCCAACCCATCACCGTCCAGCAAGCCTACGATGGAATTAGTAAAACACGGCGGTGAGCACCATGAAATTGGTGATGGAGGAAGTTGATGATGATGATGGCGACGGATTCCCCTCTCCGGAACCCCGAACGGACTCCAGATAAGCCCTCCCGAGAGAGTTTAGGGCTTGGTGGCGGCTCCGTTGTCGGGACCCTGATCCTAAGTCACACCGATCTAGCATGTGACACATCATATCACCTTGCGGCCTCACGCACGGTATCCCTACGGGTGCCACCTTACCTGGCCCGGGACCGTTTGCGCCTTTTGGCTCACGTATATGATAGTGTCGCTGGCATCCATATTACATAGAACCCAGGCCGACATGACTAGTCGTGAACCCAAAGTGGCACTAACTTATAGGGACATGCATACATGAATCAATCTCGAGCATGTCGGTCAACACCATATGAATCCGGGCTGTAGCAACTGGGCTCACAGGACTCCGGGAACCCGGGCTAGAGCAGGCTAACAGGACTCCGGATGTCTCTGCGTGACATTTCCCTGAAGGGACAGACACATGAATGAAGTGAATCACATGCCGGCCAGTCTAAGTGTTCCGGAGTAGTAGTGCTGGGCTAGCAGGACTACGGTAAACCGGGCTGTAGCGGACTACCAAGGCTCAGTGGAAGCTCTAGACTACATTTCCCCATAAGAGAGGCTACCAAGGATAAACAACTAGATTGTCAGATCCCACACATAAGCAATACACGTCATATGTATGCATAACATGCAAGTATGTGTTGTACAACATGGCATCACAACATACCTCAAACTCATATGGATAAAGGCCCAGAAGAGCCACATAGCATTCAATTCAAATAGTGGTCTCATGACCCATCATTCAGAGCATACAAGCAACGGAAGCATTACATGTCTGACGACAGACAACTACAAAAGAAAAAGGCTGAGGAGCCTGACTATCTACAAGACCCTCCCAAGGGTACAAGATCGTAGCTGGGATACAAGCTACTCGTTGAAGTCACTAGTGTAACCAACTGCAATACATAAATAAGCAAACGTGAGTACGAAGGTACTCAGCAAGTCTTACATCGGAACTATCTACATATGCAACATTATCAACAAAGGGGTGGTGGAGTTTTAACAGCAGCAAGCCAACTTTGACTCAGAGGCTAACATATACTACGAGTATCAGAAACTTCTTTGAGGTGAGAAGACGCACACGAGTCCACATATTCACCATATCTAAACTCCACAATGGATCCGTTCCCGTCTCCCTATGAGAAGGCCATCCATAGCACTCACACTTATCTTGCATATTTTAGACTATCCACTTTAAGTTGTCTATGTACTACATAAGTCCTCCAAGTTTCCATATCCGAGGAAACTGGCTATTCGAATATATATATTTTTAACCCTGCAGGGGTGTACTTCTTCACACACGCTCTCACCACTTATCGCCCTGTACACGTCATATACCTTGGCAACCTTCAACCGGAAGCCAGGCGAGGGTGTCGGCCATGACCTGACTAACCAAACAAGGCTCTCGTCCAGGTTTATCGCCTATTCGAGTTCCATCGGCAAGGAGTTCCGGCTGAAGTCTCCAGTACGGCCCCAAACGATGTGTGCAGGGTTCCCCAGCCCACCATCCAGGTGCCACTTGGTACACCATGCCACGGTGCCTAGTCCGTCCCAAGCCCGTCCCGTCGGACACCACCTGGTAGACAACTAGCACTACCTACAAACGCTAGAAACTAGTCGCACGTCCTCGACAGAGATCAAGTAGATTAATAAGCCGAGAGGGGACGGATAACCAGACCCCAATGAGTGGTAGTAACTGGACTTGGATAACATACACAGAACTCGGTGCTTAGGGACGGTTCCAATGAGACAACCCACCATGTACTCCTACATGGCCTCTCATTGCTACCTTTACCAAAACGTGTTCACACACTTAGCGTTTATCGGTAGGACATGTTCACCACTCCGATTCATTCCTGATGAATCAGACCTGACACAACTCTAAGCATAGCTAGCATAAAGAAAACAAGCATGGATGAGTAGGCACATCAAGGCTCAAGCAACTCCTACTCATGCTAGTGGGTTTGAACTATTTACTGTGGCAATGACAGGTCATGCAGAGGAATGGGTTCAACTACCACAGCAGAAAGTAGAAGTTGAATCATTGTTGTCCTAATGCAGTATAAGGAGCAGGAGCGAGAGAGTGGGATTTTATCGAAATGCTCAAGGGGGATTGCTTGCCTGATAGATCAAGGAAGGGGGACTGCTGCTCTGACAGGTACTCAGGAACACCTTCCGGAGTGGAACCTATCGAGAAGAAACGGTGCCGGCGATCAATACACAAACAAATGCTACAATATGATGCACGAACATGACATGTGCAAATGCTAGTGTTTGGGCTAATGCAAGATGCTACCAAGTTGGTTGAAGCCCATTTGAATCAAAGATTCAAATACAAATTCAAAATGAAGCATTTAAAATGCCCATATTATGTTTTCACTTATACAGCATTTATAAGTTGGTTTTTCATGCATGGAACTGGCATAAATGGATTCCTTGCAATTTTCTGATCATTTTTCATATATAAATTATTTCATTCTGAGCTATGGTTGAATTCCTATGAATTTTAGAAGTTTATATCATTTTCTGGATTTTTCCTAATTTATTTTAATACCAGAAAATGAATAACTGCGTCAGCATGACAGTGGTATGACGTCAGCGAGTCAAATGGGCTGACCAGGTCAAACCTGACCAGTGGTTGCCACTGGTCAGTGACCCATTCAACTAACTAAGTTAGTTAGCCCTAACTAACTGGGCAGGGCCCACTAGTCTGTGACTGAAGTAACTAACCTAACTAATTAATTAGTGCTAACTAGAGTAATTAGCCGGGCAGGGCCTGCAAGTCAGTGAGAGAGAGGGGGAGGTCAAACCGGGTAGTGAGGTTAACCCATGCCGGTCAACGGGTCAGCGGTCGCCAATGTTTAGCTGCCGGCGAGTCCAGACGCGGCGTTGCGCTGTGGGATTGACCAACAAAGCATCGTTTGGCGCGAGGAGCACAGCTACGGGATGCGGACGCTCGTCCGCATCCAACCATGGTGGTGACGCGGCCAGGGAGTGGCCGGAGTGGCGCCGACGACGAGACGGGCGGAGGCCGGAGCTCGGCCATCGATGGTTTTCTTGCTGCGGCGTACTAGCGGGCGATCGGATGCACTAGCAAGGCGCTACGGGGTTCGGTGAGTGCGTTAGGCACCAGCTCGTGACCAAATGGTCACCGGAGCTACGTCGGCGACGAGCTCAAGCGGCGGCAGGTGCGGGCTAGCAAGGTGCGGTCGCCATGGTGCACTGGAAGGCAAACGGAGAATGGGGAGAGGGTCAGCATCTCACGGCGATTTCCATGGAGTGGACGGCAAGGTCGGGGATTGTCTGGAGCGGGCGGTGTGGCGAAGGCGATCTCGGGCAGCCGGAGGTGATGACAATGATGGTGGCGGCGATGCAGCACGTCCCTGGTCGCTTGGCTCGTCGAGGATGATGCAGGCCACGAGGCGGAGCACCCGGACATGAAGAGAGGGCGAGGGGAAGGCGGTGGTTGCGCAGGCAGTGAGCGGCGGCGACGAGCTCCGCTCGGGCGGGTCGAGAGAGAGAGGGATCCAGGGGAGGAGGGAGATTGAGAGAGAGTGAGAGAGGCCTGGGGCGGTCGTGTGGCGCTCGTAGCAGCCTCCAGCAGCAGCGGCAAGCAGGAGCTGGCTGAGCGTGTGTGCACACGCGGCAAGCACACGCCCCTGTCCTGCTAGCGAGAGGAGAGGGACAGCTGGCAGGGCCAGCTGGCTGGGCCGGCCAGCTGGGCCGCACAGTGCCAGGACTTAGGTGAGCACAGGTAAGTTTTCCCATATTTTGGTTTTCTTTTCTATTTCTGACATTTGTTTTTGACTTAGAATAAATACTAGCACAATTCTAAAATTGTTGAGATTCCTTGTGACCACTAGTTATAATATAACAGAGGCCCTCACCAATTTCCAACGTTTCTGGAGCCTTTAAAATATTTATATTATTTAAACAGCTCCAATTCAAATACATATGGGTTCATTCAAAAATCCAAAATGTTTAGCAAAAATGTGCATCACCTCTGGTTGTTGTTTCCAACATTTTCCAAAGACCATGAACATTTTTGAAGAGCATTTTGGGTTCATTGAAATTCCATTTTTATCTGAATCTATTTGAATTTGCTTTGGTGCTAGGGTCTGAAACATTCCCCATTTCAATTTCATTTGAAACTTAAACATGATGCACAAAGCAAGCCTAGATCATACCAGAACTAGGGATGTGACAACTCGCCCCCACTCGAAAGAATCTCATCCCGAGATTCAGGAGTTGGCGGAAAGAAAGTGGGGTACTCAAGTCGAAGACGATCTTCTCGCTCCAAGTAGCTTCTCTCTCAGAATGATGAGACCACTGAACCTTGAGAAACTTGATGTTATGACGTCGAGTGACATGCCCTGCTTCATCCAGAATGCGAACGGGGTACTCTCGATAAGTGAGGTTATCTTGGAGATCAAGCGTTTCGTGGTCCACTCCGCGGATGGGATCCGTGAAGCAACGCCTAAGTTGAGAGATGTGGAAGACATCATGAACTCGAGAAAGATGTGGGGGTAGTTCCAACTGGTAGGCAACATCTCCTTGTTTAGCGAGATTGCGAAAAGGACCAATGTAACGAGGAGCCAACTTGCCCTTGATACCGAAACGATGATTACCCTTCAAAGGAGTAACCTGAAGGTACTTGTCGCCAACTTCATAAGCCACTTCCTTATGATGACGGTCATACTGGCTCTTTTGACGAGATTGGGTTGTTTTCAAATTTTCACGAATGATGCAAACTTGCTCTTCTGCCTCCTAGATCATATCCGGTCCAAAGAATTGTCTTTCACCATTTTCTGACCAGTTCAAAGGTGTTCGACATCTTTGTCCATAGAGAATCTCAAAAGGAGCTTTCTTAAGACTGGATTGATAGCTATTGTTATAAGCAAACTCGATGAAAGGAAGACACTTCTCCCAATCCATACCGAATGAGATAACACAAGCTCTAAGCATGTCTTCGAGAATTTGGTTGACCCTTTCCACCTAACCACTTGACTGAGGGTGGAAAGCGGTACTGAAAGAAAGATGGGTTCCCATGGCATTCTGGAAACTTCCCCAGAAATGAGAGGTGAAAAGACTGCCACAGTCTGAATATGGAGTGACACTATTCGGGAGATATATAAGTCAGTGAGCTGACTAGCAGCGATACTCTCTCAAACAGGTAGGAAGTGAGCCACTTTGGAAAGACGATCAATGACTATGAAGATAGCATTATTTCCTTTCTTGGTCCTGGGAAAGCCGGTGATGAAGTCCGTACCAACTTTGTCCCATTTCCACTCGGGAATAGCTAAAGGTTGAAGGGTGCCAGCACGTCTTTGATGCTCTTCCTTAACGCGAAGACAAACATGACAGTTGGCAATATACCGAGCGATTTCTCTCTTCATCCTAGTCCACCAGAACCTCTGGCATAGGTCTTGATACATCTTGGTACTACCGGGATGAATCATGAGAGGAGATTCATGGGCCTCCTTAAGGATCAGTTGCTGCATCTGTTGACATTTGGGAACCACCAAACGGTTTCCAAAGTAAAACACACCACGTTCATCCATAGAGAAACACCCAGCAACTCCCTTGGAAATATTTTTCTTGATCGGGGAGATTCCCGTATCATGCTTCTGAGCCTCTATGATCTGATCTGTAAGGGTAGGTTTCGCCACCAAGGTAGAAAGGGAACCACGAGGAGCTATGTGAAGGTTAAGCTTACAGAATTCCTCATGGAGGGGTGGTTGACATTCTTGTAGCATGACGTTGTTGCAATAGGATTTACGACTTAAAGCATCAGCCATGACATTGGCTTTGCCTAGGGTGTAGGTGATTCCTAAGTCATAATCCGAGATCAACTCCAACCAAGGTCTCTGTCTAAGATTCAGATCCGGTTGGGTGAAGATATACTTGAGACTCTGATGGTCAGTGCAGATTTCGCAACGGTTACCAAGAAGGTAATGTCGCCAAGTCTTAAGTGCATAGACTACGGCTGCAAGCTCTAGATCATGTGTAGGATAATTTTCCTCATGTGGATGCAACTGTCGAGATGCATAGGCAATCACATGACGATCCTGCATAAGAATGCAACCTAGTCCTTGACGCGAAGCATCGCAATAGATAACAAAGTCTTTAGTGAAATCCGGTGGCATGTGTATTGGCGTAGAAGTCAGGCGTCTTTTCAGTTCCTGAAAACCGTGCTCACACTATGGGGTCCACTCAAACCTTTTATCTTTCTTGAGAAGTTCCATGAGGGGTTTGGCCACTTTGGAGAAGTTTTCAACGAAGCGGCGACAATAACTGGCTAGACCAAGGAAACTCCTTACTTGTTTAACCGTTTCAGGTGGAGTCCAATCGAGAACGGCTTTAACTCTCTCGGGATTGACAGCAATGCCCTTACCAGAGATCACGTCGCCTAGATAGGTCACTTCTGGCAACCAAAATTCACACTTGGAGAACTTGGCATAAAGGTGGTGATCTCTGAGTTTTTCTAACACAAGTCTAAGATGTTGGGCATGCTCTTCCTCGTTCTTCGAGTAAATAAGAATATCATTGAGGTAAATGACGACGAACTTATCTAAGTACTCCATAAATATCGAGTTCATCAAGCGGGAGAAAGTAGCTGGAGCATTGGTTAGGCCGAAAGACATCACGATGTACTCGTATTGACCATAACGAGTGAGAAAGGCCGTTTTGGGTATGTCCCCATTTCTGATTTTGATTTGGTGGTAGCCTAACCTCAAATCCATCTTGGAAAAGACTGAGGATCCAGTGAGCTGATCATACAGGTCGTTGATCCTGGGGAGCGGATACTTGTTCTTTACCGCGACCAAATTAGCAGGACGATAATCTACAACCATCCGATCTGTACCATCCTTCTTCTATGGTCTCTTAGAGATTGGAACAGTTCCTGGGATAAGTTCTATGACAAACTCTACATATCTGTCAGGTGGGACACCTGGCAGTTCTTCTGGAAGGACATCCGGGAAGTCATGGACTACTGGAATATCTTCAAGGTCTGGAAGAGGGCTGGCATTAAGAGAATAGAGTTGACGCCTTGCATCTCTAGTGGAGACAGTGACTATTTTGCCAGATGGATGTGTAAGTTGAACAGATCTAGTGTAACAATCGATCTTGGCATGATGAGTTGTCATCCAGTCCATGCCCAAGATGATGTTAATATCTGAAGACTTGAGAGATATCAAAGAAGCAAGAAATACCAATCTGTCAACACGGATTTCATTACCATGGCTTACCTTGGAGGTTTTCCATTTGGAACTAGGAGTCTGGATTATTAGTGGAGTTGGCATATCACAAAATTACATGTCATGCAACCGAGCATAACCTTCGGATATGAAGGAGTGAGATGCTCCAGTATCCAACAGAACTGAGGCTGGGTGACAATTGAGAAGAAGTGTACCCAGTACGATGTCGGGATCATCTTGAGCTTCTGTAGCTGAGACGTGGTGCACACATGATCATTCAGTGGTGGCTGGCTTGGTACTGATCATCTTGCCTGATGGCTTTTCACAGCCAATAGACCTCTTGGACTGGGGTGGAGTATAACTGGACTGAGGGCAGTCATGTGCATAGTGTCCTGGTTCTTCGCAGGTGAAGCAAGTTCCTGAGGTAGGACGTGGACCTACATTGGCAAGTGATCCACTAATAGGCCTGGGTGGAGCACGTTGCTGAGCTGGGTGAGGCGCCACATCGGATGGCCTCGGTGCATATCCAGGTGGAAGAGTTGAGTTCGGAATCCAAATCCATCGCTTCTGAGAGCCAGAGCGGGAGGAAGAACTCAGATCACGGTTGTGCTTACGAGACTCCTCGTAAGCGAGCTGAGCTATCCCTGCATTGATGGCCTTGTTCACAAGAGCCTGGAATGTATCACAATGGTGCAGGTGGAGATCACTATTGGATTTCGGGTTTCGGCAGACCCTTGAGGTTCGAACACTGGGGTGCATGCGGAGATCTCTCCCCTACCGATCTACGTCCGATCCTGTCGTGTGAACTAAGATGAAAATGATGAACAACACAAGAGACACGAGGTTTATACTGGTTCGGGCCACCGTTGTGGTGTAATACCCTACTCCAGCGTGTGGTGTGGTGGATTGCCTCGGGGACCGATGATGAATAGTACAAGGGAAGAACAGCCTCGCGTGAGGTGTTCTTGAGCTGGTGCGATGAACTGCTGGGGTGAGGTCTGTCGCTTCTCTCTCTCTCTCTCTCTCTCTCTGCTAGGGTTCGACCAGATCTCTCGATGTCCCTCTACTCTATGTGGCTAGCTCTACTTATAGAGGCCCTGGGCCTCTTCCCAAATAATGAGCGGGAAGGGCACCAACAATTGGCCATTTTGAAGCAGAACATATAGTACAAGTTATCCTGACCAAAGGTGGTCTTCGGCTACCAAAATCTCTGGTGATGATGCTGTCTTGGGCTCCACGGTGACCTCCGTCCTGCCGCTCTGCTGGTCTTGGTGTCGTTGCACCGGAATGGTAACCATTGCCTGATGCCTTGGCCTGTGCTTGCCCCCTTTGCACCAAAGGGGAAACAAGGACCCTGCACAGGCCGGCGCCTGCCTGGCGCCCGCAAGGCCTTGATCGTCATTGCTTGCGTCATGGGATCCTCGCGAGGTACCCTTGCATTGATCTCTCTGCCTCCTCGCGAGCCTGCCTGATGAGGCCGCTCTTGAGGAAGCTTCATGTCGTCCGCCCCGCGAGGCTCGGCCCTCGCGAGGGTCTTGATCTTGGGCTGATGAAGATGGGCCGCACTGGGCCCCTGCCTGAGCCACGCCGCAGGCCGCAGGCAGGCAAGTCTGGGGACCCCCGTTCCCAGAACACCGATAATAGCCCCCGGGCCCAAGGCACGCGCGCGCTTGGCTTAGCAGAGAAGCGAAGGGGCAAGCACGAAGCGTCGCGGGCCCTAACAGCCTGCGGCCTTGGGCGCCGCGTGGCGATTGACTGGACGTGGGCGTCTGCACTCCCCATGATGCCTCGGCAACTGCACGACTGACAAAAGGGGGTGCCCGGGCCATGCTGTGTCGTTCTCCGACGAGGAGAAGCGGGCCGCTAACCAAGCCAAGGCCGCTCGCGACACTGCCCTGGGCGACGCCGCTATTGCCCAGGGCCGCTGCAAGACGCTCGAGGCCGAGCTGCAAGGCCTGCGTGACGAGCTCGCTAAGGAGGTGCACAGCCGCCAAGAGAAGGAGAAAGAGATGAAGGATAGGGAGGCCGCCGCCAAGGACCGGGACGCCAAGCTTGATGACCGCCACAGCCGACTGGAGACGCTGGAGCGGTCGCTGAAGGCGGAGAGGACCGAGCTAGACGCCAAGGCGAAGGTCCTGACAGAGGACCGGGTGGCCTTTGCGAAGCTGGAGAAGAAGGCTCGTGGCATAGTGAAGACGCTGTATAAGAGCGGCCTGGATGAGCCATTGGCTGGTGCGGAGGACGGCCCCGACAAGCTGCTCCCCTTCCTGGTTGATGCACTTGAGGACATCACAGACGGCCTTGGCTCCACGGTCGAGGCCGAGGCGCGTGCCCTGTCTTCTGCGACGCTGACGCACGTCCTCAGCCATGTCTACCTACGCGACCGCAACATCGACTTCGACAGCCTACTGGAGCCCGTGAGCGGCGACCATGCCGCTGCCGCCGCTGAGGCCATGAGAGGCCGAGCCGAGGTTTTGTTGGGGAAGTTCCACTCCCCCAGCGTCCTGCCCGGGCGCGGTGCCGCCGGCCTCGCGACCTCGAGAGGTGAAGCCGTCCAGCGTGACTCCACCACCAGTGACGGAGTTACTGGGGAGTGATCCCTTCGCGACTCCCATCATGTTTTATTCCTGCACATGCACCATGCCTCGCGGAGGCGTTTAGACTTGTGTTTGGTGTTGTGGAACAATCTTATGGCTTGTAACATTTGCTTTGAATTTCCTGGAATTTGCATTTTCCTCTCCTACTTGCTTACGCTCTACGTCGGCAGGGCCCGGCCCCGCACGTACCTCACCCAGCGTTACCCCCGACCGGAAACCATGGACGGGACTAAGGAGTGAGGGGCTGCATGGCAAGTTAGGCTCCTGAGTCGCGATGCTCAGGAGTCCCCCTTGGCGCACGAGCAACAAGTAGGGAAGGGGGGAGCGAGGAGTGGATTGATCGTTCTACGTCGGCAGGGCCCGGCCCTGCGCGTACCTCACCCAGCATTAGCCCCGACCGGAAACCATGGACGGGACTAAGGAGTAAGGGGCTACGTGGCAAGTTAGGCTCCTGAATCGCGATGCTCAGGAGTCCCCCTTGACGCTCAAACGGGTTTCGTACCTTGGCTCCGCTCGGGGAGTGGCGCGTGACGACCAGTTCCAAGGGACCTGGCTGAGTGGCGTGCGCTCGGGCGAGGCCCGGGCGTAGCCCCCGTGTCCAGCCCCCTCGTGCGGTACTCCTGAGGGGAGGCGTTGCGATGGTGCTGGACACTGAACTCTAGGCTCCCTAAGGTTGGTACGGCCGTGGGCCGCCCTTAGTTGTTTATCACCAGCGCGGAGCATAGCGCTTCCATATGTGTACGGGCATAGCCGCCCCTCGGCAGTGTCGTCAGCCAGCGCGAAGCATGGTGCTTCCACTGGTGCGTGGGAGGGGGATCCCCTCTGGGAGGAGCCCCCGGGGCGTGTACAGCCCCACCCTGACACGTGGCCGGCGCGGTAGGGCTAGGAGAGGTGTATCTGGGCACCCGTGAGCTAGCGCAGGACTCATGAGGCCCTGCCTCGAGGCGGGTTGCGCCTCGCTCTGGGCCTTTATCAATTGGTGTGTTCCTGCAGGGTTGTTAGAATGCAAATGCTCTACGTCCTCAGGTCCTAGCCCTCGAGTGAGCTCATCCGCCGCTGGTATGACAGGTCGCGATGCCGTGGGTCAAGGCCAGGGGTGAGGGCTGGAGAGCCAGTGAGAGCCCATGAGTCGCAATGCTCAGGCGCCCCCTTTTAACGTGCAAGTGCTTTACATGACGATAAGCAGTAGGTGATAATTATGTGAATCACATTAAGCGTGAAAGAACAACTTCATCCTAAGGTGAATGCTGGAAAAGCAACTGCTGCTGGGTCGGGCCCAAGCGGCGTGGGGATGATGCAGCCCGAGGGGCGCCCCCAACAAGGTTAATAAAGAGCATAACCAAAATGGATACATGCCGCAGGGACGGACCCACGCGGCCTGGGAATGGTGCAGCCCTGTTGGCACTCCCAGCTGAAAGTAGAACTCTGAAAGATGTCACCTGGTGCTGTTGAAGATGAAGTGATGCTGAGGAAGTGAGTGATGCACGGTGAAGACGTCGGCCCTCATGAGCCCCCAGGCCCAGGGGCCTCGGGAGGCTCCGGTGTTACGTGCAGGTCTTCGGGGACCATCGCCACCTTCGCCAGGACCGCGTGATTCCTGACCTCCTGAGCCTCCAGAATGCTCCTCAATAGGCGCTGATGTGCGGCGACCGCGCTCGGTAGGCCGAAGGGCATGCGAACATAGTTGTGAGGTTGTCCCTCGCAGCGCCCTACGTCCGAAGGCCATAGGCGCTCCTGGGACACAGCTCGGTTGAGCCCTGGTATGTCGATGCAGACGTGCAGTCCTCCATCCTCGCCTGGATGTGGGGCCACGACAGGTAAGCGGCGGCTGCCGCGCATGACTTTGGACTCTTGCAGCTCATGGGTGTTCCTTGCGATGAACTCCTAAGGGTTTGGTCTCCTTTGACTTGTACCTTCCTGAGGGAAGCGTGCTTGAAAGCACCCTTCCAAGTGGTGCCTGAGCGCCTCCCCCGCGACCTTGGCAAGGTCGGCGGCTCCCTAAGAGAGAGCCCCTAAGCCCTGCCTGAGGAGGGCGCCAGGCACGCCTTCCTATGCGTGAGAGGGTGGCACTCCCTGATCGGGCGTGAATCCTCACGCAATACCTCCGGAGGTGCCTGCCTCGTGGCCCGGGCCAGGTGAGGTCTTCTTCTTCTTGAGGGTCGCCTCTGGAGGCCTCCTGCTCCTGTGATCTGGGTCTTCGATTGCTGCGGCTTGGAACGCACGCTCAAGCGAGCATACTGCGTCCCTTTCTTCACAGGGTACGGTGATGACTCCACCGCTCCCTGGCATCTTGAGGGCATTGTAACGATGGTGAGTTACTGCCATAAACTTGGCTAGGGCTGGGTACCCAAGGATGGCGTTGTACGGCAGGCGGATGTGAGTGACATCAAAGTCGATGAGCTCGGTGCGATAGTTGTTGCGTTGCCCGAAGGTGACCGGAAGGCGAACCTGCCCAATTGGAACAATGGAACCATCGGTGACTCCTGAGAAAGGCTTGGTCGGCTGAAGCTGGTCGTACGGCACTTGGAGATTGTCGAACACCACGACGAATAGGACGTTGAGTCCTGCCCCGCCATCGATGAGGGTCCTGGTGACCTGCACGCTGCTGATGACTAGGGAGCAAAGCATCGGGAGGACTCCGGCCGTTGTCGCACACTTGAGCTGGTCTGCGGAACTGAATGTGATCGCGCACGAAGACCACCTGAGAGGGCACGTGGCCTCAAGCTTGGGAAGGACTGAATTCACCTCGCGAGCAAACTGCTTGAAGATGCACTGTGAGGCTAGGGCCTGGGCGCCACCCAAGATGCAAGCAATTGCACGCGGCTCTTGGAAGCCACCAGCCCCATCCTCTTGGTGTTGGTCTTCGTTCCTCCTTGGTGGAGGCGGCAGAGGAGGGAGGCCTACGTTGCCGTGCGAGTGGCCCTCACAGGGCTTGTCCCTCCAGCCTCCCTCGCGAGACTGGTCCTGCCAGCGGTCCTCGCAAGGGCGGTCACGCCATCCCTGGAGAAGGCCACGGTCTTCCCATCGTCCGCCACCTCTTCCTCCTCCTCGGCCATAGTCCCTGTTGTTGCGCTCTGGGCGTTGGCCGATTCGCCCATCTCGCACGGCTCCGAGCTCTTGACATTCGTTGGTGTTGTGGGTGTGGAGGTCGTGGTACACGCAATACCGTCCGCCCTTGGATGACTCAGGCTGATCCCTGCCTCGCTTTGTGTCCGGCTCCGCTGCTAGCATGGCAGCCCCCTTGTGCTTCACGTCTTTGGCCTTGAGCTTCTTTTCTTCCGGGTCGGCTGCCAGGACCTCGAGGAGGGAGAGACGCCCTTCCTTAGCCCTGGTGCACTTGGTCGCCAAGTTGAATAGCTCCAGGGATGTGCACATGTCTTCATGGATTGCTAGTTCTTCCTTCATCTTGACGTCGCGCATGCTGTCGGAGAAGGCTGAGATGATAGCTTCTTCAGTTACCTTGGGGATCTTGAGGCGAGCGTAGTTGAAGCGCTGGATGTACTTCTGCAAGGATTCTCCTGGCTGTTGCTTGATGCGGCGCAGGTCGCTCATGGCCGGGGGCCGGTTGCGAGTGCCCTGGAAGTTGGCGATGAAGCAGGTGCGCATCTCGCTCCAGGAGGAGATCATGCCGGGAGCCAGGTTCAGGAGCCAGGTGCGGGCGCCGTCCTTGAGCGCCATGGGGAACCAATTCGCCATGACCTTTTCGTCTCCGTTGGCGGCTACAATGCCCAGCTCGTAGAGCTGCAGGAACTCCGCAGGGTCCGCTGTGCCATTGTAGCGGGGAGGGAGGTCAGGCTTGAACTTGCCTGGCCATGTGACACTGCGTAGCTCGGGGGTGAAGGCGAGGCAGCCCGCCGTGGCCACCGGTGCCCTTTGCTGGTGCTGGACTTGTTCTTGCGGGTCACCGCGCGCCACCACTGGGAGCAGCGCGGGGTTTTGTCGTGGAGGCGCTGGGGCGCGATCTTGGCGCGCCGACGCTGGGAGCGTGCGAGCACCTTCCCGGGGGCGTGGGATCTCTTGGTAGCTCCCTTCTTGCTGCGTAGGCACCGGACGTGGAGGGTCCCGCCCTGGGGCTGTGCGCCATGGAGCCAAGGCACCTTCTTGGGGAGGAGGCGGCGGAGGCGCCTCCTGATCCTCGCCCCCTGCATGAGACGGAGGGCGAGGCAGCGAGAGGGGCCGCAAGGGGAAGCCCCCTGCGGCACTGACGAGCTCGGTGATGCGGGCGAGCCAGTCCTCGTAGAGGTCGTCGACGGGGAGATAGTGCAGGAGCTCCCGCACCAAGAGAAGTGAGGCGTGCGCATCCATGGGTGCGCCACGGGCGTGGGACGACGAGCCAGCTGGAATCAGCGATGGGGTGGTGGTGCGGCCATCCTGCCGCACCGAAGGATGCTGGGACAAGGCCTGCTGCTCGTTCACCGCCGGTCCGGTGGCGGCGTTGGCGGCGGGCGACGAGGAACGACGAGGGGGGCCGCCGACGGGCGCCGTCTGGGCGACACGAGTGACGCGAGCAGCCCGGCGCTCGGCGCGAGCCCGACGAGCGTCAGCCATGGACACGACGAAAGATCACACGCGGACATCGGAAGAAAGATTCCAGCGCACACCTACCTGGCGCGCCAAATGTCGGATTTCGGGTTCCGGCAGACCCTTGAGGTTCGAACACTGGGTGCGCGCGGAGATCTCTCCCCTACCGATCTACGTCTGATCCACTCGTGCAAACTAAGATGAAAATGATGAATAACACAAGAGACACGAGGTTTATACTGGTTCGGGCCACCGTTGTGGAGTAATACCCTACTCTAGTGTGTGGTGTGGTGGATTTCCTCAGGGGCCGATGATGAATAGTACAAGGGAAGAACAGCCTCACATGAGGTGTTCTTGAGCTGGTGCAATGAACTGCTAGGGTGAGGTCCGTCGCCTCTCACTCTCTCTACTAGGGTTCTACCAGATCTCTCGATGTCCCTCTACTCTGTGTGGCTAGCTCTACTTATAGAGGCCCTAGGCCTCTCCCCAAATAATGAGCGGGAAGGGCGCCAACAATTGGCCATTTTGAAGGGGAACATATAGTACAAGTTATCCTGAACAAAGGTGGTCTTCGGCTGCCAAAAGCTCTGGTGATGACGCCGTCTTGGGCTCCACGGTGACCTCCGTCCTGCCGCCCTGCTGGTCTTGGTCTTGTTGCATCGGAATGGTAACCTTTGCTTGATGCCTTGGCCTATGCTTGCCCCCTTTGCACCAAAGGGGAAATAGGGACCCTGCGCAGGCCGGCGACCTCCTGGCGCCCTCCTGGCCTTGATCGTCATTGCTTGCATCATGGGATCCTCGTGAGGTACCCTTGCATTGATCTCTCCGCCTCCTCGCAAGCCTGCCTAATGAGGCCGCTCTTGAGGAAACTTCCTGTCGTCCGCCCCGCGAGGCTCGGCCCCTCGCGAGGGTCTTGAGCTTGGGATGATGAAGATGGGCCACGCTGGGCCCCTGCCTGAGCCACGCCGCACACCGCAGGCAGGCAAGTCTGGGGACCCCCGTTCCTAGAACGCCGACAATCACGACACAGCTTGGGGTTGAGACCCTTCTGGAATCTAGCCTACTTCTTGGCGTCCGTGGACACTTCTTTTGTATCATAGTGGGCGAGGCTTCCAAACTCTCTACTATAAGCATCAACAGACATCTTACCCTGGGTAAAACTACAGAAATCGTCCCTCTTGCGGTCAATGAGAGCCTGAGGAATGTGGTTCTCACGAAAAGCCTCGATGAAATCCTTCCAGGTATGAATCTGGCCAGCTGGAAGCATAGCCTCATAGCTCTGCCACCAAATACTAGCAGGATCTTCAAGGTGATAGGTAGCATAGGTGACCTTATGACCTTTAGCCACGTTCGCAGAACACGGCTTAAGAGTAATGCTACGGAGCCAGTCATTTGCATCGAGTGGATCAATGGAATGATGGAAGGTGGGTGGTTTCAGACCAATGAAGTCGATGATGGAAACCAACTTCTTACGCTGATGTGCGGTGTTCTGCTCAATCTGTGCCAGCAAGCGGTTAGTATAACGCTTGTTCCTCTCGGATGTTGGGGAACGTAGTAATTTCAAAATTTTCCTACGCACATGCAAGATCATGGTGATGCATAGCAACGAGAGGTGAGAGTGTTGTCTACGTACCCTCGTAGACCGAAGCAGAAGCGTTGACGCAACGTAGAGGAAGTAGTCGTACGTCTTCCCGATCCGACCGATCCAAGCACCGTTACTCCGGCACCTCCCAGTTCTTGGCACACGTTCAGCTCAATGACGATCCCCGGGCTCCGATCCATCAAATCATCGGGGAGGAGTTCCATCAGCACGACGGCGTGGTGACGATCTTGATGTTCTACCGTCGCAGGGCTTCGCCTAAGCACCGCTACAATATGACCGAGGTGGAATATGGTGGAGGGGGGCACCGCACACGGCTAAGGAACGATCACGAATATCAACTTGTGTTTCTCTGGGGTGCCCCTGCCTCCGTATATAAAGGACTAAAGGGGGTGTGCGGCCGGCCTAGGAGAGGCGCGCCAGGAGAGTCCTACTCCCTCTGGGAGTAGGATCCCCCCCCCCCAATCCTAGTTGGAATAGGATTCACGGAGGGGGGGAAAGAGAGAGAGAGGCCGGCCCCCTCTCCTTGTACTATTCGGACCAAGGGAGGGGAGGGGCGCGCGGCCCATGTTGGGCTGCCTCTTCTCTTTTCCACTAAGGCCCACTATGGCCCATATAGCTCCCGGGGGGTTCCGGTAACCTCCCGGTACTCCGGTAAAATCCCGATTTCACCCGGAACACTTCCGATATCCAAACATAGGCCTCCAATATATCAATCTTTATGTCTCGACCATTTCGAGACTCCTCGTCATGTCCGTGATCACATCCGGGACTCCGAACAAACTTCGGTACATCAAAATGCAAAAACTCATAATATAACTGTCATCGTAACCTTAAGCGTGCGGACGCTACGGGTTCAAGAACAATGTAGACATGACGAGACATGTCTCCGGTCAATAACCAATAGCGGGGCCTGGATGCCCATATTGGCTCCTACATATTCTATGAAGATCTTTATCGGTCAGACCGCATAACAACATACGTTGTTCCCTTTGTCATCGGTATGTTACTTGCCTGAGATTTGATCGTCGGTATACCAATACCTAGTTCAATCTCGTTACCGGCAAGTCTCTTTACTCGTTCTGTAATACATCATCCCGCAACTAACTCATTAGTTGCAATGCTTGCAAGGCTTAAGTGATATGCATTACCGAGAGGGCCCAGAGATACCTCTTTGACAATCGGATTGACAAATCCTAATCTCAAAATACGCCAACCCAACATATACCTTTGGAGACACCTGTAGAGCTGCTTTATAATCACCCAGTTATGTTGTGACGTTTGGTAGCACACAAAGTGTTCCTCCGACAAACGGGAGTTGCATAATCTCATAGTTATAGGAACATGTATAAGTCATGAAGAAAGCAATAGCAACATACTAAACGATCGGGTGCTAAGCTAATGGAATGGGTCATGTCAATCAGATCATTCAACTAATGATGTGATCCCATTAATCAAATAACAACTCTTTGTCCATGGTTAGGAAACGTAACCATCTTTGATTAACGAGCTAGTCAAGTAGAGGCATACTAGTGAAACTCTGTTTGTCTATGTATTCACACATGTATTATGTTTCCGGTTAATACAATTCTAGCATGAATAATAAACATTTATCATGATATAAGGAAATAAATAATAACTTTATTATTGCCTCTAGGGCATATTTCCTTCAGTCTCCCACTTGCCCTAGAGTCAATAATCTAGATCACATCGCCATGTGATTTAACATCAATAGTTCACATCTTTATGTTATTGGTTCACATCTCCATGTGACTAACACCCAAAGGGTTTACTAGATTCAATAATCTAGTTCACATCGCTATGTGATTAAGACCCAAAAAGTGATCATGTTTTGTTTGTGAGAGAAGTTTAGTCAACGGGTCTGCCACATTCAGATCCGCATGTATTTTGCAAATTTCTATGTCAACAATGCTCTGCATGGAGCTACTCTAGCTAATTGCTCCCACTTTCAATATGTATCCAGATTGAGACTTAGAGTCATCTAGATCAGTGTCAAAGCTTGCATCGACGTAACCCTTTACGATGAACCTTTTGTCACCTCCGTAATCGAGAAACATATCCTTATTCTAGTAAGGATAATTTTGACCGTTGTCCATTGATCTACTCTTAGATCACTATTGTACTCCCTCTCTTAACACAGTGTATGGTATACAATAGATCTGGTACACAGCATGGCATACTTTATAGAACCTATGACTGAGGCATAGGGAATGACTTTCATTCTCTTTCTATCTTCTGCCGTGGTCGGGCTTTGAGTCTTACTCAACTTCACACCTTGTAACACAGGCAAGAAACTTTTTCTTTGACTGTTCCATTTTGAACTACTTCAAAATCTTGTCAAGGTATGTACTCATTGAAAAACTTATTAAGCGTCTTGATCTATCTCTATAGATCTTGATACTCAATATGTAAGCAGCATTACCGAGGTCTTTCTTTGAAAAACTCCTTTCAAACACTCCTTTATGCTTTGCAAAATAATTCTACATTATTTCCGATCAACAATATGTCATACACATATACTTATCAGACATGATGTAGTGCTCCCACTCACTTTCTTGTAAATACAGGCTTCACCGCAAGTCTGTATAAAACTATATGCTTTGATCAACTTATCAAAGCGTATATTCCAACTCCGAGATTCTTACACCAGTCCATAGATGGATCGCTAGAGCTTGCATATTTAGTTAACACCTTTAGGATCGACAAAACCTTCTAGTTGCATCGTATACAACTCTTTGCAGTTTTGTTTATCCATTTGCCAGATTTCATAAAATGCGGCAATTGCTAACATGATTCGGACAGACTTAAGCATAGATACGAGTGAGAAAATCTCATCGTAGTCAACACCTTGAACTTGTCGAAAACCTTTTGTGACAATTCTAGCTTTGTAGATAGTAACACTACTATCAGCGTCCGTCTTCCTCTTGAAGATCCATTTATTTTCTATGGCTTGCCGATCATCGGGCAAATCCATCAATGTCCATACTTTGTTCTCATACATGGATCATATCTCAGATTTCATGGCCTCAAACCATTTTGCGGAATCTGGGCTCATCATTGCTTCCTCATAGTTCGCAAGTTCGTCATGGTCAAGTAATAGGACCTCCAGAATAGGATTACCGTACCACTCTGGTGCGGATCTCACTCTAGTTTACCTACGAGATTCGATAGTAACTTGATCTAAAGTTACATGATCATCATCATTAGCTTCCTCACTAATTGGTGTAGTAGTCACAGGAACAGATTTCTGTGATGAAGTACTTTCCAATAAGGGAGCAGGTACAGTTACCTCATCAAGTTCTACTTTCCTCCCACTCACTTCTTTCGAGAGAAACTCCTTCTCTAGAAAAACTCCGAATTTAGCAACAAAAGTCTTGCCTTCGGATTTGTGATAGAAGGTGTGCCCAACAGTCTCCTTTGGGTATCCTATGAAGACATATTTCTCCGATTTGGGTTTGAGCTTATTAGGATGAAACTTTTTCATATAAGCATCACAACCCCAAACTTTAAGAAACGACAACTTTGGTTTCTTGCCAAACCACAGTTCAGATTGTGTCATCTCAACGGACTTAGATGGTGCTCTATTTAACGTGAATGCAGCTGTCTCTAATGCATAACCCCAAAACGATAGTGGTAGATCGGTAAGAGACATCATAGATTGCACCATATCTAATAAAGTACGGTTATGACATTCGGACACACCATTATGCTGTGGTGTTCCAGGTAGCATGAGTTTGTGAAACTATTCCACATTGTTTTAATTGAAGACCAAACTCGTAACTCAAATATTTTACTTCTGCGATCATATCGTAGAAACTTTCATTTTTGTTACGATGACTCTCCACTTGACTCTGAAATTCTTTGAACTTTTCAAATGTTTCAGACCTTTGTTTCATCAAGTAGATATACTCATATCTGCTCAAATCATCTGTGAAGATCAGAAAATAATGATACCGGTCGCGAGCCTCAATATTCATCGGACCACATACATCAGTATGCATGATTTCCAACAAATCTGTTGCTCGCTCCATTGTTCCGAAGAACAGAGTCTTAGTCATCTTGCCCATGAGGCATGGTTCGCAAGCATCAACTGATTCATAATCAAGTGATTCCAAGAGCCCATCAGCATGGAGTTTCTTCATGCGCTTTACACCAATATGACCTAAACGGCAGTGCTACAAATAAGTTGCACTATCATTATTAACTTTTCATCTTTTGGTTTCAATATTATGATTATGTGTATCACTACGATCGAGATCCAACGAACTATTTTCATTGGGTGTGTAACCATATAAGGTTTTATTCATGTAAACAGAACAACAATTTATTCTCTTACTTAAATGAATAACCGTATTACAATAAACATGATCAAATCATATTCATGCTCAACGTAAACACCAAATAACACTTATTTACGTTCAACACTAATCCCGAATTTATAGGGAGTGTGCGATGATGATCATATCAATCTTGGAACCACTTCCAACACACATCGTCACTTCACCCTTAACTAGTCTCTGTTTATTCTGCAACTCCCGTTTCGAGTTACTAATCTTAGCAACTGAACTAGTATCAAATACTGAGGGGTTGCTATAAACACTAGTAAAGTACACATCAATAACATGTATATCAAATATACTTATGTTCACTTTGCCATCCTTCTTATCTGCCAATCACTTGGGGTAGTTCCGCTTCCAGTGACCAGTCCCTTTGCAGTAGAAGCACTTAGTCTCAGGCTTAGGATCAGACTTGGGCTTCTTCACTTGAGCAGCAACTTGCTTGCTGTTCTTTTTGAAGTTCCCCTTCTTCCCTCTGCCCTTTTCTTGAAACTAGTGGTCTTGTCTACCATCAACACTTGATGTTTTTCTCGATTTCTACCTTCATCAATTTCCGCATTACGAAGAGCTTGGGAATCGTTTCCGTTATCCCTTGCATATCATAGTTCATCACAAAGTTCTACTAACTTGGTGATGGTGACTAGAGAATTCTGTCAATCACTATCTTATCTGAAAGATTAACTCCCACTTGATTCAAGCGATTGTAGTACTCAGACAATCTGGGCACATGCTCACTAGTTGAGCGGTTCTCCTCCATCTTTTAGCTATAGAACTTGTTGGAGACTTCATATTTCTCAACTCGGGTATTTGCTTGAAATATTAACTTCAACTCCTGGAACATCTCATATGGTCCATGACGTTCAAAACGTCTTTGAAGTCCCGATTCTAAGCCGTTAAGCATGGTGCACTAAACTATCAAGTAGTCATCATATTGAGCTAGCCAAACATTCATAACGTCTGCATCTGCTCCTGCAATAGGTCTGTCACCTAGCGGTGCATCAAGGACATAATTCTTCTGTGCAGCAATGAGGATAAACCTCAGATCACGGATCCAATCCGCATCATTGCTACTAACATTTTCAACACAATTTTCTCTAGGAACATATCAAAATAAACACAGGAAGCAACAACGCGAGCTATTGATCTACAACATAATTTGCAAAATACTACCAGGACTAAGTTCATGATAAATTTAAGTTCAATTAATCATATTACTTAAGAACTCCCACTTAGATAGACATCCCTCTAATCCTCTAAGTGATCACGTGATCCAAATCAACTAAACCATGTCCGATCATCACGTGAGATGGAGTAGTTTCATTGGTGAACATCACTATGTTGATCATATCTACTATATGATTCATGCTCGACCTTTCGGTCTCCGTGTTCCGAGGCCATATCTGTATATGCTTGGCTCGTCAAGTATAACCTGAGTATTCCGCGTGTGCAACTGTTTTGCACCCGTTGTATTTGAACGTAGAGCCTATCACACCCGATCATCACGTGGTGTCTCAGCACGAAGAACTTTCGCAACGGTGCATACTCAGGGAGAACACTTCTTGATAATTAGTGAGAGATCATCTTAAAATGCTACCGTCAAACTAAGCAAAATAAGATGTATAAAAGATAAACATCATATGCAATCAAAATATGTGACATGATATGGCCATCATCATCTTGCGCCTTTGATCTCCATCTCCAAAGTACTGTCATGATCTCTATCGTCACCGGCATGACACCATGATCTCCATCATCTTGATCTATATCAATGTGTCGTCACACGATCGTCTCGCCAACTATTGCTCTTGCAACTATTGCTATCGCATAGCGATAAAGTAAAGCAATTATTTGGCGCTTGCATCTTATGCAATAAAGAGACAACCATAAGGCTTTTGCCAGTTGCCGATAACTTCAACAAAACATGATCATCTCATACAACAACTTATATCTCATCACGTTTTGACCATATCACATCACAACATGCCCTGCAAAAACAAGTTAGACGTCCTCTACTTTGTTGTTGCAAGTTTTACGTGGCTGCTACGGGCTTAAGCAAGAACCAATCTTACCTACGCATCAAAACCACATCAATAGTTTGTCAAGTTGGTGTTGTTTTAACCTTCGCAAGGACCGGGCGTAGCCACACTCGGTTCAACTAAAGTTGGAGAAACTGTCACCCACTAGCCACCTTTGTGCAAAGCACGTCGGGAGAACCGGTCTCGCGTAAGCATACGCGTAATGTCGGTCCGGGCCGCTTCATCCAACAATACCGCTGAACCAAAGTATGACATGCTGGTAAGCAGTATGACTTATATCGCCCACAACTCACTTGTGTTCTACTCGTGCATATAACATCAAACCATAAAACCTAGGCTCGGATGCCACTGTTGGGGAACGTAGTAATTTCAAAATTTTCCTACGCACACTCAAGATCATGGTGATGCATAGCAACGAGAGGGGAGAGTGTTTTCTACGTACCCTCGTAGACCGAAGCGGAAGCGTTGACGCAACATAGAGGAAGTAGTCGTACGTCTTCCCGATCCGACCGATCCAAGCACCGTTACTCCGGCACCTCCGAGTTCTTGGCACACGTTCAGCTCGATGACGATCCCCGGGCTCCGATCCAGCAAAGCGTCGGGGAGGAGTTCCATCAGCACGACGGCGTGGTGACGATCTTGATGTTCTACCGTCGCAGGGCTTCGCCTAAGCACCGCTACAATATGACCGAGGTGGAATATGGTGGAGGGGGGCACCACACACGGCTAAGGAACGATCACGAAGATCAACTTGTGTTTCTCTGGGGTGCCCCTACCTCCGTATATAAAGGACTAAAGGGGGGGTGTGGCCGGCCTAGGAGAGGCGCGCCAGGAGAGTCCTACTCCCTCTGGGAGTAGGATTCCCCCCCCCCCCCGATCCTAGTTGGAATAGGATTTGCGGAGGGGGGAAAAGAGAGAGAGAGGCCGACCCCCTCTCCTTGTCCTATTCGGACCAAGGGAGCGGAGGGGCGCGCGGCCCATGTTGGGCTGCCTCTTCTCTTTTCCACTAAGGCCCACTATGGCCCATATAGCTCCCGGGGGGTTCCGGTAACCTCCCGGTACTCCGGTAAAATCCCGATTTCACCCGGAACACTTCCGATATCCAAACATAGGCCTCCAATATATCAATCTTTATGTCTCGACCATTTCGAGACTCCTCGTCATGTCCGTGATCACATCCGGGACTCCGAACAAACTTCGGTACATCAAAATGCAAAAACTCATAATATAACTGTCATCGTAACCTTAAGCGTGCGGACCCTACGGGTTCGATAACAATGTAGACATGACCGAGACATGTCTCCGGTCAATAACCAATAGCGGGACCTGGATGCCCATATTGGCTCCTACATATTCTACGAAGATCTTTATCGGTCAGACCGCATAACAACATACGTTGTTCCCTTTGTCATCGGTATGTTACTTGCCCGAGATTCGATCGTCGGTATACCAATACCTAGTTCAATCTCGTTACCGGCAAGTCTCTTTACTCGTTCTGTAATACATCATCCCGCAACTAACTCATTAGTTGCAATGCTTGCAAGGCTTAAGTGATATGCATTACCGAGAGGGCCCAGAGATACCTCTCCGACAATCGGAGTGACAAATCCTAATCTCGAAATACGCCAACCCAACATGTACCTTTGGAGACACCTATAGAGCTCCTTTATAATCACCCAGTTACGTTGTGACGTTTGGTAGCACACAAAGTGTTCCTCCGGCAAACGGGAGTTGCATAATCTCATAGTTATAGGAACATGTATAAGTCATGAAGAAAGCAATAGCAACATACTAAACGATCGGGCGCTAAGTTAATGGAATGGGTCATGTCAATCAGATCATTCAACTAATGATGTGATCCCGTTAATCAAATAAAAACTCTTTGTCCATGGTTAGGAAACATAACCATCTTTGATTAACGAGCTAGTCAAGTAGAGGCATACTAGTGACACTCTGTTTGTCTATGTATTCACACATGTATTATGTTTCCGGTTAATGCAATTCTAGCATGAATAATAAACATTTATCATGATATAAGGAAATAAATAATAACTTTATTATTGCCTCTAGGGCATATTTTCTTCATCGGATGCTAACAAGAGCTCTGGCATCAAAGGTTGGTCAGTAGGATCCTCCTCCCTACCATCTCCGTGGTTCTTGCTATGAGCAACTGAACCTTGGTTAGCAGACGACATCTTGGCAAGAAACAAAGGAAACAAGCATGGAATTAGCATCGACATAAGGATGCGGAATGTAATGCAAAAGCATTGGAAACTCTTGAAATCATAGGACAATTTCCGCAGCATAACGGGTGTAAATGCTCAAAAAGGATTTTGAGACATTCATCAAAGGAATAGCATAATCACTCAGCATCATAATATCAAGGTTATGGGTCAAACTGATGACACACAGAAGTAGTAGAATAGTATGGAGACACAAACCCAACAATCCTAAGACTTTACGGTTTAGTAACATGTCATCCTGAGAGATAGAGGAGAAGCCTAGTTATTAACCCTCGTAGAAAAGAAGAGGCTGACTCAGAAAGAATGACATGAGGTAAAGGAGTAAAAAGAGCCTTATGTTCCCTTCCACAATCAATTCCCTTATATAACTAAAGCATTTCTAGACTCAACTTCGACCAGTTTGGCTTGGTAATCCTATAGTCAGTCAAGCTCTGATACCAACGCTGTCGGGACCCCAATCCTAGGTCACACTGATCTAGCATGTAACACATCATATCACTTTGCGGCCTCATGCACGGTATCCCCACGGCTGCCACCTTACCTGGCCCGGGACCATTTGTGCCTTTTGGCTCACGTATATGATAGTGTCGCTAGCATCAATATGACAGAGAACCCGGGCCAACATGAGTAGTCATGAACCCAAAGTGGCACTAACTTACAGGGACATGCATACATGAATCAACCTCGAGCATGTCGGTCAACAGCGTATAAATCCGGGCTGTAGCAACTAGGCTAACAGGACTCCAGGAACCTGGGCTGCAGCAGGCTAACAGGACTCCGGTTGTCTCCGCGTGACATTTTTCCGAAGGGACAGACACAGGAACGAAGTGAATCACATGCCGGCCAGTCTAAGTGTTCCGGAGCAGTAGTGCTGGGCTAGCAGGACTCTGGTAAACCGGGCTGTAGCGGACTACGAAGGCTCAGTGGAAGCACTAGACTACATTTCCCCATAAGAAAGGCTACCAAGGATAAACAACTAGATTGTCGGATCCCACACATAACAATACACGTCATATGTACGCATAACGTGCAAGTATGTGTTGTACAACATGGCATCACAACATAACTGAAACCCATATGGATAAAGGCCCAGAAGAGCCACATAGCATTCAATTCAAACAGGGGTCTCATGACCCATCATTCAGAGCATACAAGCAACGAAGCATTACATGTCTGAGTACAGACAACTACAAAAGAAAAAGGCTGAGGAGCCTGACTATCTACAAGACTGTTCCAAGGGTACAAGATCGTAGCTGGGATACATGCTACTCGTCGAAGTCACTAGTGTAACCAACTGCAAAACATAAATAAGCAAATGTGAGTATGAAGGTACTGAGCAAGTCTTACATCAGAACTATCTACATATGCAACATTATCAACAAAGGGGGTGGTGGAGTGTTAACAGCAAGAAGCCAGCTTTGACTAAGTGGCTAACCTATACTACGAGTATCAGAAACTTCTTTGAGGTGAGAAGATTCACATGAGTCCACAAATTCACCATACCAAAACTCCAATATGGATCCGTTCGCGTCTCCCTACAAGAAGGCCATCCATAGCACTCACTCTTATCTTGCATATTTTAGAGTATCCACTTCAAGTTGTCTATGTACTACATAAGTCCTCCAAGTTTCCATATCCGAGGAAAACGGCTATTTGAATAGATATTTTTTTAACCCTGCAGGGGTGTACTTCTTCACACACGCTCTCGCCACTTATCGCCCTATACACGTCATGTACCTCGACAACCTTCAAGCGGAAGCCGGGCGAGGGTGTCAGCCATGACCTGGCTAACCACACAAGTCTCTCGTCCAGGTTTATCGCATATTTGAGTTCCACCCGCAAGGATCTCCGGCCGAAGTCTCCAGTACGGCCCCAAACAATGTGTGCAGGGTTCCCAAGCCCACCATCCGGGTGCCACTTGGTACACCGTGCCATGGTGCCTAGTCTGTCCCAAGCACGTCCCATCAGACACCACCTGGTAGACAACTAGCACTACCTACAAACGCCAGAAACTAGTTGCAACTCCTGGACACAGATCAAGTAGGTTAATAAGTCGAGAGGGGCCGGATAAGAGGAACCCAACATGTGGTAGTAAATGGACTTGGATAACATACACAGAACTCAGTACTTAGGGACGGTTCCAATGAGACAACCCATCATGTACTCCTTCATGTCGTCTCATCGCTACCTTTACCAAAACGTGTTCACACACTTAGCCTTTATCGGTAGGACATGTTCACCACTCCGATTCATTGCCGATGAATCAGACCTGACACAAATCTAAGCATAGCTAGCATAAAAGAAAACAAGCATGGTTGAGTAGGCACATCAAGGCTCAAGCAAATCCTACTCATGCTAGTGGGTTTCAACTATTTACTGTGGCAATGACATGTCATGCAGAGGAATGGGTTCAACTACCGCAGCAAAAAGTAGCAGTTGAATCGTTGTTGTCCTAATGTAGTATAAGGAGCAGGAGCGAGAGAGTGGGATTCTATCGAAATGCTCAAGGGGGATTGCTTGCCTGATAGATCAACGAAGGGGCACTGCTCCTCTGACAGGTACTTGGGAACACCTTCCGGAGTGGAACCTATCGAGAAGAAACGATGTCGGCGATCAATACACAAACAAATGCAACAATATGATGCATGAACATGACATGTGCAAATGCTAGTGTTTGGTCTAATGCAAGATGCTACCACGTTGGTTGAAGCCCATTTGAATCAAAGATTCAAATACAAATTCAAAATGAAGCATTTAAAATGCCCATATTATGTTTTCACTTATACAGCATTTATAAGTTGGTTTTTCATGCATGGAACTGGCATAAATGGATTCCTTGCATTTTTCTGATCATTTTTCATATATAAATTATTTCATTCTGAGCTATGGTTGAATTCCTATGAATTTTAGAAGTTTATATCATTTTCTGGATTTTCCTAAATTATTTTAATACCAGAAAATGAATAATTGCGTCAACATGACAGTGGTATAACGCCAGCGAGTCAAACGGGGCTGACCGGCGAGTCCAGACGCGGTGGTGCGCTGCGGGATTCGCCTACAGAGCGTCGTTTGGCGCGCGAAGCACAGCTACAGGATGCGGACGCTCGTCCGCATCCAACCATGGTGGTGGCGCGGCCGGGGAGTGGCCGGAGTGGCGCCGGTGATGAGACGGGCAGACGCCGGAGCTCGGGCGTCGGTGGTTTTGTTGCTGCGGCGTGCTAGCGGGCGAGCGGATGCAATAGCGAGGCGCTACGGGGTGCGGTGAGTGCGTTAGGCACCAGTGCATGACCAAATGGTCACCGGAGCTACGTCGGCGACGAGATCAAGCGGCGGCAGGTGCAGGCAAGCAAGGTGCGGTCGCCATGGTGCACGGGAAGGAAAACAGAGAATGGGGAGAGGGTCAGTAGCTCACGGCAATTTCCGTGGAGTGGACGGTGAGCACGGGGCAGTCCGGAGCGGGCGGTGCGGCGAAGGCGATCTCGGGCGGCCGGAGGTGAAGACGACGATGGTGGCGGCGATGCAGCGTGTCCCTGGTCGCTTGGCTCGTCGAGGACGATGCAGGGGACGAGGCGGAGCACCCGGACACGAAGAGAGGGCGAGGGGAAGGCGGTCGCTGCATGGGTAGTGAGTGGCGGCGACGAGCTCCGCTCGGGCGGGTCGAGAGAGAGGGATCCAGGGGAGGAGCGAGAACAAGAGAGAGTGAGAGAGGCCTGGGGGGGGGGGTCGTGTGGCACTCGTAGCAGCCTCCAGCAGCAGCAGGAAGCAGGAGCTGGCCAAGCGTGTGCGCACACACGGCGAGCACATGCCCCTGTCCTGCTGGCGAGAGGAGAGGGACGACTGGCAGGGCCAGCTGGCTGGGCCGGCCAGCTGGGCCGCACAGTGCCAGGCCTCAGGTGAGCACATGTAAGTTTTCCCATATTTTTGTTTTCTTTTCTATTTCTGACATTTGTTTTTGACTTAGAATAAATACTAGCACAATTCTAAAAAAGTTGAGATTCCTTGTGACCACTAGTTATAATATACCAGAGGCCCTCACCAATTTCCATCATTTTTGGAGCCTTTAAAATGTTTATATTATTTAAACAGATCGAATTCAAATACATATGGGTTCATTCAAAAATCCAAAATGTTTAGAAAAAATGTGCATCACCTCTGGTTGTTGTTTCCAACATTTTCCAAAGACCATCAACATTTTTGAAGAGCATTTTGGGTTCATTAAAATTCCATTTTTAATATGAATCTAGTTAAATTTGCTTTGGTGCTAGGGTTTGAAACATTCCCCATTTCAATTTCATTTGAAACTTAAACATGATGCACAAAGCAAGCCTAGATCATAGCAGAACTAGGGATGTGACATCCGTATCATAAAACGCGATGAATCCTTCTCTCTTATTATTTTTTCTTCCCAAAAGTGAACATATGGAGTGAAGGTGGACGTCGGTGGAGCATCAGGGGGCCCACGAGGCAGGGGGCGTGCCCAGGGGGTAGGCGCGCCCCCCACCCTCGTGGATAGGGTGTGGGGCCCCTGACGTGGATTCTTCTTCCAAAATTTTTTATATATTCCAAAAATAATCTCCGTTGATTTTCAGGTCATTCCGAGAAATTTTATTTCTGCACAAAAATAACACCATGGCAATTCTGCTGAAAATAGCATCAGTCCGGGTTAGTTCCATTCAAATCATGCAAGTTAGAGTCCAAAACAACAGAAAAGTGTTTGGAAAAGTAGATACGACGGAGACGTATCAACTCCCCCAAGCTTAAACCTTTGCTTGTCCTCAAGCAATTCAGTTGATAAACTGAAAGTGATAAAGAAAAAGTTTTACAAACTCTGTTTGCTATTGTTGTTGCAAATATGTAAAGCCAGCATTCAAGTTTTGAGCAAAGATTATGAACTAACCATATTCACAATAACGCTTAGGTCTCATGTTTAGTCATATCAATGACATAATCAACTAGCGAGGAATAATAATAAATCTCAGATGACAACACTTTCTCAAAACAATCATAATAGGATATAACAAGATGGTATCTCACTAGCCCTTTCTGAGACCGCAAAACATAAATGCAGAGCACCTTTAAAGATCAAGGACTGACTAGACATTGTAATTCATGGTAAAAGAGATCCAGTCAAGTCATACTCAATGTAAACTAATAGTAATACATGCAAATGACAGCGGTGCTCTCCAACTCGTGCTTTTTAATAAGAGGATGATGACTCAACATAAAAGTAAATAGATAGGCCCTTCGCAGAGGGAAGCAGGGATTTGTAGAGGTGCCAGAGCTCGATTTTGAAATAGAGATGAATAATATTTTGAGCGGTATACTTTCATTGCCAACATAACAACCGAGAGATCTCGATATCTTCCATGCTACACACATTATAGGCTGTTCCCAAGCATAATGGTAAAGTTTATACTCCCCCACCACCAATAAGCATCAATCCATGGCTTGCCCAAAACAACGGGTGCCACCAACTAACAACAATCCTGGGGGAGTTTTGTTTGCAATTATTTTGATTTGATTTGAGCATGAGACTGGGCATCCCGGTGACCAGCCATTTTCTCGTGAATGAGGAGCGGAGTCCACTCCTCTTGAGAATAACCCGCCTAGCATGGAAGATACAGACAGCCCTAGTTGATACATCAACTATGATATTTCTCCAATGTATCTAAAATTAGTGATTATTCCATTCTATTATATTATCAATCTTGGATGTTTTATATGCATTTATATGCTATTTTATATGATTTTGGGACTAACTTATTAACCTAGAGCCCAGTGCTAGTTTCTGTTTTTTCCTTGTTTTAGAGTATCGCAGAAAACGAAAATCAAAGGAGTCCAATTGACCTGAAACTTCACGAAACTTATTTTTGGACCAGAAGAAGCCCACGGAGTATCAGAGAAGGACTAGGAGAGTCCCGGACTGCCCACGAGGGTGGGGGGCGCACCCACCCCCCTGGGCGCGCCCCCTGCCTCGTGGACAGCCCGGAGGTCCACCGACGTAATTCTTCCTCCCATATATACCCATATACCCTAAAAACTTCGGGGAGCACAATAGATTGGCAGTTCTACCCCAGAAGCCTCTGTAGCCACCAAAAACCAATATAGACCCGTTCCGGCACCCTGTCGGAGGGGGAATCCCTCTCCAGTGGCCATCTTCATCGTCCTGGTGCTCTCGATGATAAGGAGGGAGTAGTTCTCCCTCGGGGCTGAGGGTATGTACCAATAGCTGTCTATTTGATCCCTCTCTCCCTCTCGTGTTCGTGAGGTGGTATGATCTTGATGTATCGCGAGCTTTGCTATTATAGTTGGATCTCATGATGTTTCTCCCCCTCTATTCTCTTGTAATGGATTGAATTTTCCCTTCGAAGTTATCTTGTCGGATTGAGTCTTTAAGGATTTGAGAACACTTGATGTATGCCTTGCGTGGGATAACTGTGGTGACAATGGGTTATTCTATTGATTCACTTGATGTATGTTTTGGTGATCAACTTGCGGGTTCCGCCCATGAACCTATCCATAGGGGTTGGCACACGTTTTCATCTTGACTCTCTGGTAGAATCTTTGGGGCACTCTTTGAAGTATTTTTTGTTGGTTTGAATAGATGAATCTGAGATTGTGTGATGCATATCGTATAATCATACCCGCGTATACTTGAGGTGACATTGGAGTATCTAGGTGACATTAGGGTTTTGATTGATTTGTGTCTTAAGGTGTTATTCTAGTACGAACTCTAGGATAGATTGAATGGAAAGAATAGCTTCATGTTATTTTACTATGGATTCTTGAATAGATCGATCAGAAAGAATAACTTTGAGGTGGTTTTGTACCCTACCATAATCTCTTGGTTTGTTATTCGCTATTAGTGACTTTGGAGTGACTCTTTGTTGCATGTTGAGAGATAGTTATGTGATCCAATTATGTTATTATTGTTGAGAGAACTTGCACTAGTGAAAGTATGAGCCCTAGGCCTTATTTCCTAGCATTGTAATACTGTTTGTGCTCACTTTTATCATTAGTTACCTTACTGTTTTTACATTTCAGATTACAAAAACTTATATCTACCATCCATATTGCACTTGTATCACCATCTCTTCGTCGAACTAGTGCACCTATACAATTTACCATTGTATTGGGTGTGTTGGGGACACAAGAGACTCTCTGTTATTTGGTTGTATGGTTGTTTGAGAGAGACCATCTTCATCCTATGCCTCCCATGGATTGATAAACCTTAGGTCATCCACTTGAGGGAAATTTGCTACTGTCCTACAAACCTCTGCACTTGGAGGCCCAACAACGTCTACAAGAAGAAGGTTGTGTAGTAGACATCAAGCTCTTTTCTAGCGCCGTTGCCGGGGAGGTTAGCGCTTGATGGTATATCTTTAGATCTTGCAATCGAATCTTTTTGTTTCTTGTTTTAGCACTAGTTTAGTTTATAAAAGAAAACTACAAAAAAAATATGGAATTAAGTTTGCCTCATACGCTTCATCTTTTTAATGTCTTCCGTGAGAATAAGGATTCCGATAATTGTGCCAAAGTGTTAGAAGAAGAATGCATTAAAATGTTTGGCACTAAATCTTTATATGATGAGCATGATTGCAATGTTGTTAGTATGAATTCCTTGAATATCCATGATGCTAATGATATGCAAAGCAACAAGCTTGGGGAAGCTATGTTTGATGAAGATGATATTTTTTGTCCTCCAAGCTTTGATGAGAAAATTTATTATGATGAAAGCATGCCTCCTATTTATGATGATTATATTGTTGAAAGTGGAATTGGAGAGGTCATGACTTTATTTTGTGATGAATCCACTATTTCGGAAGAGGTTCCAATTGATTATGAGAACAAAGTTGCTATCTATGATGATTATTGTGATGACTTGTATGCTATAAAGAATAATGATATCCATGAAACTTGTCATCATTATTTTAGTTTTCAATTGTATTATGCCTCACATGATAATTATTTTGTTGAGTTTACTCCCGCTATTCCGAAGGAGAAGAATCTTGCTTATGTGGAGAGTAGTAAATTTTCTATGCTTGTAGATCATGAAAAGAATGCTTTAGGTGCTGCTTATATTATTTAATTTATTCATGATGCTACTGAAAATTATTATGAGGGAGGAACATATGCTTGTAGGAATTGCAATAATATCAAGTTTCCTCTCTGTGTGCTTAAAATCTTGAAGTTATGCTTGTTCTGCTTTCTTATGCAAGTTGATTCTTGTTCCCACAAGTTGTTTGATCACAAAATCCCTATGCATAGGAAGTGGGTTAGACTTAAATGTGCTAGTCATATTCTTCATGATGCTCTCTTTATGTTACAATTCTTATCTTTTATGTGAGCATCGTTGAAATCATCACGCCTAGCTAGGGACGTTAAACGATAGCGCTTGTTGGGAGGCAACCCAAGTTTATTTTTGTTCCTTGCTTTTTGTTTCTGTTTAGTAATAAATAATTCATCGAGCCTCTGTTATGATTGAGTTTTTATGCTTTTAATTAGTGTTTGTGCCAAGTAGAACCTTTGGGAAGACTTGGGGAAAGTCTTTGCGATCATGCTGTAAAAAACAGAAACTTTAGCGCTCACCATAATTGCTGCCATTTTTTTGGAGAGTGATATTTAGTTAATTCTTTTTGCATATGATTAATAGATAAATTCCTCACGTACAGCAATTTATTATATAATTTTATGAGTTCCAGAAGTATACGTTTGATCCAGATTACTACAGACTGTTCTGTTTTTGACAGATTTTGTTTTCTATGTGTTGTTTGCTTATTTTGATGAATCTATGAGTAGTATCGGAGGGTATTAACCATAGAGAAGTTGTAATACAGTAGATATTACACAAATATGAATTTAGAATGAGTTCACAACAGTACCAAAAGTGGTGATTTATTTTCTTATACTAACGGAGCTCACGAGTTTTCTGTTAAGTTTTGTGTTGTGAAGTTTTCAAGTTTTGGATCAAGATTCGATGGACTATGGAATAAGGAGTGGCAAGAGCCTAAGCTTGGGGATTCCCAAGGCACGCCAAGGTAATATTCAAGGACAACCAAGAGCCTAAGCTTGGGGATGCCCCGGAAGGCATCCCCTCTTTCGTCTTCATTCATCGGTAACTTTACTTGGAGTTATATTTTTATGCGCCACATGATATGTGTTTTGCTTGGAGCGTTATTTTATTTTATTTAGTTTTGCTTGATGTTTGAATAAAATAGCAAGATCTGCAATTCTTAAATGTTAGAGAGTATTCACATAGTTGCATAATTATTCGAATACTCATTGAGCTTCACTTGTATCTTTTGGAGTAGTTTGTTATTTGCTCTAGTGCTTCACTTATATCTTTTTAGAGCACGGTGGTGGTTTTATTTTATAGAAATAGATGAACTCTCATGCTTCTATTATATTATTTTGAGAGTCCTAAACAGCATGGTAATTTACTTTGGTTATGAATTTAGTCCTAATATAATGGGCATCCAAGAGGGATATAATAAAACCTTTCATATAAAGTGCATTGAATACTAAGAGAAGTTTGATACTTGATAATTGTTTTGAGATATGGAGATGGTGATATTAGAATCATGCTAGTTGAGTGGTTGTGAATTTGAGAAAAACTTGTGTTAAAGTTTGTGATTCCCGTAGCATGCACGTATGGTGAACCGTTATGTGATGAAGTCAGAGCATGATTTATTTATTGATTGTCTTCCTTATGAGTGGCGGTCGGGGACGAGCAATGGTCTTTTCCTACCAATCTATCCCCCTAGGAGCATGCGCGTAGTACTCTTTTCGATAACTAATAGATTTTTGCAATAAGTATGTGAGTTCTTTATGACTAATGTTGAGTCCATGGATCATACGCACTCTCACCCTTCCACCATTGCTAGCCTCTCTAGTACCGCGCAACTTTCGCCGGTACCATAAACCCACCATATACCTTCCTCAAAACAGCCACCATACCTACCTATTATGGCATTTCCATAGCCATTCCGAGATATATTGCCATGCAACTTTCCACCGTTCTGTTATTATGACACGCTTCATCATTGTCATATTGCTTTGCATGATCATGTAGTTGACATCGTATTTGTGGCAAAGCCACCATTCATAATTCTTTCATACATGTCACTCATGAGTCATTGCACATCCCGGTACACCGCCGGAGGCATTCATATAGAGTCATATTTTGTTCTAAGAATCAAGTTGTAATTCTTGAGTTGGAAGTAAATAAAAGTGTGATGATCATCATTATTAGAGCATTGTCCCAGTGAGGAAAGGATGATGGAGACTATGATTCCCCACAAGTCGGGATGAGACTCCGGACGAAAATAAATAAATAAAAGAGGCCAAAGAAGCCCAAATAAAAAAAGAGAAAAGAGGCCATGAAAAAGAGAGAAGTCCCAAATAAAAAAATAAATGAGAGAAAAAGAGAGAAGGGGCAATGCTACTATCCTTTCACCACACTTGTGCTTCAAAGTAGCACCATGATCTTCATGATAAAGAGTCTCCTATGTTGTGACTTTCATATACTAATGGGAATCTTTCATTATAGAACTTGGCTTGTATATTCCAATGATGGACTTCCTCAAACTGCCCTAGGTCTTCGTGAGAAAGCGAGTTGGACGCACACCCAGTAGTTCCTTTTGTTGAGCTTTCATACATTTATAGCTCTAGTGCATCTGCTGCATGGCAATCCCTACTCACTCACATTGATATCTATTGATGGGCATCTCCATAGCCCGTTAAAATGCCTAGTTGATGTGAGACTATCTTCTCCTTTTTGTCTTCTCCACAACCACCATTCTATTCCACCTATAGTGTTATGTCCATGGCTCACGCTCATGTATTGCGTGAAGATAGAAAAAGTTTGAGAACATCAAAGGTATGAAACAATTGCTTGGCTTGTCATCGGGGTTGTGCATGATTTAAATATTTTGTGTGGTGAAGATAGAGCATAGCCAGACTATATGATTTTGTAGGGATAGCTTTCTTTGGCCATGTTATTTTGAGAAGACATGATTACTTCGTTAGTATGCTTGAAGTATTATTATTTTTATGTCAATATTAAACTTTTGTCTTGAATCTTATGGATCTGAATATTCTTGCCACAATAAAGAGAACTACATGGATAAATATGTTAGGTAGCATTCCACATCAAAAATTCTGTTTTTATCATTTACCTACTCGAGGACGAGCAGGAATTAAGCTTGGGGATCCTGATACATCTCCAACGTATCTATAATTTTTTATTCTTCCATGCTATTATATTATTAACCTTGGATGTTTTATATGAATTTATATGCTATTTTATATGATTTTTGGGACTAACCTATTAACCTAGAGCCCAGTGCCAGTTTCTGTTTTTTCCTTGTTTTAGAGTATCGCAGAAAAGGAAAATCAAACAGAGTCCAATTGAGCTAAAACTTCATAGAACTTATTTTTGGACCAGAAGAAGCCCACAGAGTATCAGAGATGGACCAGGAGAGTCCCGGGCTGCCCACGAGGGTGGGGGGCGCGCCCACCCCCCTGGGCGTGCCCCCTGCCTCGTGGACATCCCAGAGGTCCACCAACGTACTTCTTCCTCCCGTATGTACCCATATACCCTAAAAACTTCGGGGAGCACAATAGATCGGGAGTTCCACCGCAAGAATCCTCCGTAGCCACCGAAAACCAGTCTAGACCCGTTCTGGCACCCTTCCGGAGGGGGAATCCCTCTCCGGTGGCCATCTTCATCATCCCGTTTCTCTCCATGACGAGGAGGGAGTAGTTCTCCCTCGGGGCTGACGGTATGTACCAGTAGCTATGTGTTTGATCTCTCTCTCTCTCTCTCGTGTTCTTGAGGTGGTACGATCTTGATGTATCGCGAGCTTTGCTATTATAGTTGGATCTTATGATGTTTCTCCCCCTCTACTCTCTTGTAATGGATTGAGTTTTCCCTTTGAAGTTATCTTATCGGATTGAGTCTTTAAGGATTTGAGAACACTTGATGTATGTCTTGCATGGGATAACCGTGGTGACAATGGGTTATTCTATTTATTCACTTGATGTATGTTTTGGTGATCAACTTGCGGGTTCCGCCGATGAACCTATGCATAGGGGTTGGCACACATTTTCTTCTTGACTCTCCGGTAGAATCTTTGGGGCACTCTTTGAAGTACTTTGTGTTTGTTTGAATAGATGAATCTAAGATTGTGTGATGCATATCGTATAATCTAACCCGCGGATACTTGAGGTGACATTGGAGTACCTAGGTGACATTAGGGTTTCGATTGATTTGTGTCTTAAGTTGTTATTCTAGTACGAACTCTAGGATAGATTGAACAGAAAGAATAGCTTCATGTTATTTTACTACGGACTCTTGAATAGATCGATCAGAAAGAATAACTTTGAGGTGGTTTCGTACCCTACCATAATCTCTTCGTTTGTTCTCCGCTATTAGTGACTTTGGAGTGTCTCTTTGTTGCACGTTGAGGGATAGTTATGTCATCCAATTATGTTATTATTGTTGAGAGAACTTGCACTAGTGAAAATATGAACCCTAGGCCTTGTTTCCTAGCATTGCAATACCGTTTGTGCTCACTTTTATCATTAGTTACCTTGCTGTTTTTATATTTTCAGATTACAAAAACATATATCTACCATCCATATTGCACTTGTATCACCATCTCTTCGCCGAACTAGTGCACCTATACAATTTACCATTTAATTGGGTGTCTTGGGGACACAACAGACTCTGTTATTTGGTTGCAGGGTTGTTTGAGAGAGACCATCTTCATCCTACACCTCCCACGGATTGATAACCCTTAGGTCATCCACTTGAGGGAAATTTTCTACTGTCCTACAAACCTTTGCACTTGGAGGCCCAACGTCTACAAGAAGAAGGTTGTGTAGTAGACATCAAGCTATTCGAGCTTACAAAACAGAATGTTTATTTGAAGGTTTAGAGTTTGGCACATACAAATTTACTTGGAATAGCAGGTAGATACCGTATATATGTAGGTATTATGGACTCATATGGAATAACTTTGGGGTTTATGGAATTGGATGCACAAGCAGTATTCCCGCTTAGTACAAGTGAAGGCTAGAAAGAGACTGGGAAGCGACCAGCTAGAGAGCGACAACAGTCATGAACATGCATTAAAATTAATCAACACCGAATGCACGCATGAGTAGGATATAATTCACCATGAACATAAATATCGTAGAGGCTATGTTGATTTTGTTTCAACTACATGCGTGAACATGTGCCAAGTCAAGCCACTCAAATCGTTCAAAGGAGGATTCCACCCCATCATACCACATCACAACCAATGTAATAGCATGTTGGCACGCAAGGTAAACCATTATAAACTCCTAGCTAATTAAGCATGGCATCAGCAACTATAATCTCTAATTGTCATTGCAAACATGTTTCATTCATAATAGGCTGAATCAGGAATGACAGACTAATCATATTTACAAAAACAAGAGAGGTCGAGTTCATACTAGCTTTTCTCATCTCAATCAGTTCATCATATATCGTCATTGTTGACTTTCACTTGCACGGCCGAATAGTGTGGATAATAATAATAGTGCACGTGCATTGGACTAAGCTGGAATCTGCAAGCATTCAATATACAGGAGAACAGGGTAATATGGTCTCTTTGTTAGATCAACAATAATGCATAAGAGAGCCACTCAACATTTTCATTATAGTATTCTCCTCTCGTCCCCCAAAGAAAAGAAATAAAACTATTTACACGGGAAAGCCCCCAACAAGCAAAAGAAGAACAGGAAATCTTTTTGGGTTTTCTTTTTAATTACTACTACTACTACAGGGATGAAAAGTAAACTAACTAAAAGCTACAACTATTTTTTTGGTTTTTCTTAAGGTTTTTCAAACACACAAGAAGAAAGCGAGAAAATGAAAATAACCTAGCATGGATGATACAATGAAAAAGTATGTGTTGGGGAACGTACTAATTTCAAAAAAATTCCTACGCACATGCAAGATCATGGTGATGCATAGCAATGAGAGGGGAGAGTGTCGTCCATGTACCCTCGTAGACTGTTAAGCGGAAGCATTACAACAACGCGGTTGATGTAGTCGTACATCTTCACGATCGACCGATCCTCAGCAGCAAACGTACGGCACCTCCGCGTTCAGCACACGTTCAGCTCGGTGACGTCCCATGAACTCACGATCCAGTAGAGCTCGTGGAAGAATTTCGTCAGCACGACGGTGTGGTGACGATGTTGATGATGCTACCGTCGCAGGGCTTCGCCTAAGCACCGCTACGATATAACTGAGGTGGATTATGGTGGAAGGGGGCACCGCACACGGCTAAGAGATCAACAAATCAATTGTTGTGTCTATGTGGTGCCCCCCTGCCCTCGTATATAAAGGAGCTAGGGGGGAGGCGGCCGGCAAAGGAGGAGGGCGCGCCAAGGGGGGATTCCTACTCCCACCGGGAGTAGGACTCCCTCTTTTCCTAGTTGGAGTAGGAGAGGAGAAGGAAGGGAGAGAAGAGAGAAGGAAAGGGGGGCGCCGACCCCCTCCTTGTCCAATTCGGACTAGAGGGGGAGGGGGTGCATGGCTGCCCTTGGCCTCCCCTCCTCTTCTCCCACTAAGGCCCATTAGGCCCAACATACTCCCCGGGGGGTTTCAGTAACCCCCGGTACTCCGGTAAATGTCTGAAACCTGCCGGAACCTTTCCGGTATCCGAACATAGTCATCAAATATATCGATCTTTACGTCTCGACCATTTTGAGACTCCTTGAGCTGAGCCATGTTGCTTCGTGAGCACTACTCTCTTTGAAGTTGCTTCCTCTTCTGCCACATAGTCCTCATCCTCTGATTCTGAGGTTCTCTTCTTCCTTTGTCTTGTGGCAGCTTTTGGCAGATTGCTAGTGGTGCTCCTGCTGCCTTCATCTGAAGAACTTGAGGGACTAGTGCCCTCACTCATCTGCACTGGCTGTTCTGACACATTCTGGCTGTCACTCTGATCTGACATGATGAACAAGCTGACTGCTGACCCTGTGAATAGTTTATAGATGAGGTAGAGTGGATGAGCATCACAAAATGCAGAGATTTTTGCAGAAGAATGATTCAAAATCTTAGTTTTAGTTTCCCACTGAAATCATCTCGGATCTACCGATTTTTAAACTCGGTGATACCGAAGCAGTTTTGGAACCTAAACTAGTGAACTCGGTCAGACCGAGTCACAGTTCGGTGGCACCGAGACTGCTAGGGTTTCACAAAGTTCCAAAATCGGTCACACCGATAAGTAATTCTCGGTCAGACCGAGTCTCACTTGTGCAATGGCATAAGCCAAATCGGTGGGACCGAGTTTTTCAACTCGGTGGGTCCGAAATGGTTTCGGCGGAAACCTAACCCTAAAATTTTCGAATCAAAACTAATCTACGAATGCATTGAATGGATAGGAGTGTTTCAATCGTGGCAAGAATCATTAAGAACACAATGTGCTAGGAATCGGACGGGGAATAGCACTGTGATCGAGTCCATACCCTAGTTCGGTGGAGACTCGCTACGGCGGAAACGGCGGGGTTGAATTCCGTTGACGGCGATGGAGACCAGCGACTGGAGGCGGCTGGCGGCGAGGAGACGATCCGGAGACCACGTTGGCAGAGCAGGCTATCGCGCGGGCGAAGGGGTTCGGAGAAATTTCCAAATTTTTGCCCGTGACTATGTATAGCCCGACCCTGTCGGTGTGACCGAGTGGAACAACTCGGTGGCACCGAGATGCAACACTGTATACAGTTGTTGCAACTCGGTGTGACCGAATGGTTCAAATCAGTTGCACCGAGATCGAAAATTCAGATCAACTTAATGATCTCGGTAGGACCAAAAGTAGGATATCGGTTAGACCGAGAATCATAAAGAGGTTTTGGAAGTTTAAGTCTATGACGAATCGGGGACTCCGAGTGCTCTTCACACAGAGTGGTTCGAATCTGACTTGATCAAATTTTGTGATGTAGCATGAATAGAGTTTGAGACGAGAAAAGCATAGATAGCTAGAGGAGGTTCTTAGGCATTCTTGTCCATCCACTTGGCAAAAGGAAATAAAACCAAACAATCAAAACAACAAGTGGATGTCCTCGAATGAGTAAAATATGCAACCAGCATGCTCACACAATAAGATGGCAAATGAAATATGTGACAAAGCATGCACAACCAATTCTAGCATCTATCAAGCAATTTGCGATGACTAGGTCATCTATATATGAGTATATTGACTTAGGAGTCAAGTGAGAACACTTGATCATAGGTCATACTCATCGTTTAAGCTCAAGTGGGGTTACCACTTTTACATAAAGCATTGTTGTGTTCACATCTTTAGAGTTGCTTTAGCTCAAGTCTTAGAGTAAAGCTCCCCCTAGATGTGATATCCCCCCTTAGAGGGATGAACTAACCTCGGGTTTTGTCGATGATGACTTCATGTAGATGTTGAAGATGTGGATGCTCAATGTTGATGCAGATCACTTGGAGCTATCCATTTGAGTGAATTGCACTTTCAATACCTACATGGGTTAGTCCCACAAGGAACAAACAAGGATATCCATAGACATAGAGTGATGCACACACAAGATGATGTCCATGAAAACTTTTAGGTTACCTTGTCCCTTGTCTTACCAACAAGAGGGTTTGTGACTCCTTGAACTAGTGCAAGATGTGGAAGTTGATTGCACTTGTTCTTGCCAAAATGATAAGAGTGAAGTATGTTGGCGGAGTCACCCTCAAGAACTCTCTAGTTCTTCTTCTTTTGGATCCACACCATCTTGATGGGAATCCTTGGAGTTGTAGTCGTACTTGATGAAGTGGAACTTGAAGTAGTCTTGGGAATCCACTTGACTAAGGTCTTAGGAGCTTCTTCAAATGCATCAATTTCCTCTTGAAGCTTGTCCTTGCCTTTTTGCTTGTAGTCTTGTGGTGGAAGATCATCTTGAGCTTGTGTCCCCTTGAAAGAAGTATCATACTTCTCTTGTTGAGGAACAAACTTTGTCTTGGGGTATTGATCTTCTTCCCACTCAACTCCATTGGCATTGAACTTTCGTTCAAAACCAACACCTTGATTCTTCCGGTGCATTCCTTGCTTGCGCACAATTTCCTCGAATTGCTTACTCCCGGCAAGGCTTTTGTACACTCCTTTCTCTATAATTCCCTTCAATAAGCTATTTTCTTGCTCAAGTGTAACTTGGCTAAGAGAATCATTAGTGGAATCAAGAGAACTACTAGAAGCAATAATATTGGATTTAGCATGATCATTGTTACTGCTAGAGGAAGAATCTTTCTTGTTCTTGTTACTAGAATTGACTTGAGGCATGTAAGTGGATAAGAGTAAATGCTTGGCAATGTAAGAAGAACTTTTCTGGCGGAGATCATCATTGATTGCTTTTAAGAACTCATGCTCTTGCTCAAGATTGAGCTTTTCAAAGCGTAATTTCGCATGAGCTCTTAAAAGTTCTCGATGATCTTGGAAGATAGTTTCATGAGCTAACTTAAGAGTGTTTAGTTCTTTAGTTAGAGCCTCAATCTTCTCCTTATCATTGTCATTCGTTTTATCTTGATTAGCATGATTAATTGACGTTTCATCATAGTATTCATCACTAGAGTTGTCAACAAGCAAATCATCACCTAACAAGTCATCTTCATCACTATTGAAATCAACATACTCGGGGTGTGTTACCTTAGGACCTTTGACCATGAAGCATCTTCCAATTCCTTCATTTGGTGAGTCAAATATGTCATAGGAGTTGGTTGACACAAGTGCTAGACCGGCAACACCTTCATCTTGAGTATCTTCGGAGTCGGAGTGATAACTTCTCTCGGAGTGGCTGTCGGAGTCGGAGCCGGATACCCATTCACCAACATGAGCTTGATGTCTTCGTTTTGTGTAGCTATTTGATGATTTTTCCTTCCTTTCCGAATCCTTGCTTCTCCGTGAGTATCTTCGTTCATAACGATCATCTCTACTCCTTCTCTCTCTTGGTGGTGATTCTTTGCTTCTTCTTTTTGGAGAATCTTCTCTTCTCTTGTAGGGAGCCGTACACTCATTGGAATAGTGTCCGGGTCTTCCACAACTATAGCAGTTTCGCTCTCGACTAGAAGATCTTTTGTCATTGTAGGACCTTGACTTGAAGCTTCTATCTTTGCTTCTACTCTTGTAGAACTTGTTGAAGTTCTTCACCATTAAGCTCAATTCTTCATTGAAGTTTTGTTTATCACTTGATGATGTAGGGGCTTCACATGAGGCTTTGTAGGCACCACTTGATTTGTTGTGAAGTTCCTCTTTATCCTTAAGTGACATCTCATGAGCAACAATTCTTCCAATCACCTCCGTTGGCTTGAGATCTTTGTAATTGGGCATCATTTGGATCAATGTGCACACGGTATCATATTTTCCATCCAAGGCTCTTAGAATCTTCTTGATGATGAATCTATCGGTCATCTCTTCACTTCCTAAGCCGGCAATCTCATTTGTGATGAGAGCAAGCCTAGAGTACATTTCAGCGACACCTTCACCATCCTTCATTTTGAACTTGTCAAGTTGACTTTGAAGCACATCCAACTTGGATTCCTTGACAGAGTCGGTACCTTCGTGCTTATCAATCAAAGTGTCCCAAATTTCCTTTGCATTCTCAAGACGGCTGATTTTGTTGAATTCTTCGGGGCACAATCCGTTGAAGACAATATCACAAGCTTGAGCATTGTATTGCAACATCTTCAACTCATCCGCGGTAGCTTCACGGTTTGGTTCTTTCCCATCAAAGAAGTCACCTTGCAAACCAACACACACAATAGCCCAAACGGCGGGGTTATGTCCAAGAATATGCATTTTCATTTTATGCTTCCAACTAGCAAAATTAGTACCATCAAAGTAAGGACCTCTACGGTGATAATTTCCCTCGCTAGACGCCATACTCTCCTAGGTTGTGAAACCAAGGCTATGACCACCAAAAGCTATGGAGATCAAAGCAAATGGAGACCAAAGCTCTGATACCACTTGTAGGATCGAAAGTATGTCTAGAGGGGGGGTGATTAGACTACTTGACCAAATAAAAACTTAACCTTTTCCCAATTTTAGTTCTTGGCAGATTTTAGCTACTGTAGGACAAGTCAAGCAATCATCACACAATTCAAGCAAGCATGCAAAGAGTATATTGGCAACGGAAAGTATAGCATGCAACTTGCAAGAATGTAAAGGGAAGGGTTTGGAGAATTCAAACGCAATTGGAGACACGGATGTTTTTCCCGTGGTTCGGATAGGTGGTGCTATCCTACATCCACGTTGATGGAGACTTCAACCCACGAAGGGTAACGGTTGCGTGAGTCCACGGAGGGCTCCACCCACGAAGGGTAATGGTTGCACGAGTCCACGGAGGGCTCCACCCACGAAGGGTCCACGAAGAAGCAACCACCCACGAAGGGTCCACGAAGAAGCAACCTTGTCTATCCCACCATGGCCATCGCCCACGAAGGACTTGCCTCACTAGCGGTAGATCTTCACGAAGTAGGCGATCTCCTTGCCCTTACAAACTCCTTGGTTCAACTCCACAATCTTGTCGGAGGCTCCGAAGTGACACCTAGCCAATCTAGGAGACACCACTCTCCAAGAAGTAACAAATGGTGTGTTGATGATGAACTCCTTGCTCTTGTGCTTCAAATGATAGTCTCCCCAACACTCAACTCTCTCTCATAGGATTTGGATTTTGTGGAAAGAAGATTTGAGTGGAAAGCAACTTGGGGAAGGCTAGAGATCAAGATTCATATGGTAGGAATGGAATATCTTGGTCTCAACACATGAGTAGGTGGTTCTCTCTCAGAACATATGAGTTGGAATTGTGTATGTGTTCTGATGGCTCTCTCAACGAATGAAGAGGAGGTGGAGGGGTATATATAGCCTCCACACAAAATCCAACCGTTACACACAGTTTTCCAATCTCGGTGGGATGGAATCAACAAACTCGGTCGGACCGAAAGGGTAAACCTAGTGACCGTTAGAGATTTTCGGTGGGACTGACATGCAACTCGGTAGGACCGATATGGTTAGGGTTTGGGCATAACGTAATCTCGGTGAGACCGATTACACAAACTCGGTGAGACCGAGTTTGGTAATAAGCTAACCAGAGAGTTGGTCAGGCAAACTCGGTGGGAACGATTTGCTCTTTCGGTGAGACTGAAATTACAAAAGGGAAACATAGAGTTTACATTGCAATCTCGGTGGGACCGATTCGCTCTTTCGGTGAGATCGAAAAGTTACGAAAGGGAAACAGAGAGTTTGCAATCCCATCTTGGTGAGACCGAGATCCCTATCGGTAGAACCAAATTGCTAGGGTTTGGCAGTGGCTTATGAGAAGTGAAACTCGGTGGCGCCGAATAGAAAGAATCGGTAGGACCGAGTTTGGCTTAGGGTTTAGGTCATATGTGGATATGGGAAAGTAGTTGAGGGTTTTGGAGCATATCACTAAGAACATGAAGCAAGAAGCTCATTAAGCAACACCTCATCCCTCCTTGATAGTATTGGCTTTTCCTAAAGACTCAATGTGATCTTGGATCACTAAAATATAAAATGAAGAGTCTTGAGCTTTTGAGCTTGAGCCAATCCTTTGTCCTTAGCATTTTCAGGGTTCCACTTTCACATCCATGCCATGCCAATCATTGAGCTTTCCTGAAATAGTCATCTTGGAATAGCATTAGCTCAATGAGCTATATGTTGTTATGAATTACCAAAACCACCTAGGGATAGTTGCACTTTCAATCTCCCCCTTTTTGGTAATTGATGACAACATATAGATCAAAGCTTCGACAAATGATAATAAGCATGAAATATATCGTCACTTTGAGAAGTATGTGACAAGTAAGATCTCCCCCTAAATTTGTGCATATTTAAAATTTGCTTTGGACTGTAAATGCACAAAGAGTTATAGTCATGGGTTACTCTTCCATGTCACACACATCTTGGTGGAGCGCTTAAAATGATAAGAATGAAATACATGCACTCATCACCAAGAATAGTGAATGATCACATAAGATAGATAAGATGATAATATTAAGCAAACATTAAGTGTAGCTTATGATCAAACACATGATCATCAATGTCTCACGAGCAATGACATAATATCTCACACAAAAGCAAACAAAGTTCGAAAAACCACCAAATAAAACAAGAGAGAATAAAAGCAACACTAAAAGCAACACTCTCTCTCGAAGCCTATGATCTATACATTTTCTCCCCATTTGGCAACAAGTTACCAAAAAGTTTTCCTTCAAGGCACGAGTTCGCCCATAGTTGGGACCGTAGATGTCTCTTTTCTCAGAAAGCTGAAACTCATGTTGTTGAGCCTCTCAGGTATGTCAGATGGATCGAGTGTCTTGAAGTCGGGACGTTCTTGAATCATCAGGGCTAGGGTGTCAAACAAGCTGTCAAGTGATCTCAGGAGTGTCTTGACGACTTCATGCTTGGTGATCTCAGTAGCGCCGAGGGCTTGAAGCTCATTTGTGATGTCAGTGAGTCGATCAAATGTGAGCTGGACATTCTCATTGTCATTTCTCTTGAAGCGGTTGAAGAGGTTGCGAAGGACGCTGATTCTCTGATCTCTCTGGGTTGAGACGCCTTCGTTGACCTTGGGGAGCCAGTCCCAGACTAGATTAGATGTTTCCAAAGCACTCACACGGCCATACTGTCCTTTGGTGAGATGACCACAGATGATGTTCTTGGCAGTGGAGTCCAGTTGACCGAACTTCTCGACATCAGCAGCAGTGACACCTTCACCAGGCTTGGGAACGCCATTCTTGATGACATACCATTGGTCGACATCAATGGGTTCAAGATGCACGCGTATCTTATTCTTCAAGTAGGGATATCCAGTTCCATCGAAGACTGGGCACACAACGGAGACTTTGATTATCCCTATAGTCGACATAGCTAAAACTCCAGGTGGTTAAACCGAATCACACAGAACAAGGGAGTACCTCGCTCTGATACCAATTGAAAGTGCTAGTGATCGACTAGAGGGGGGGGTGAATAGGCGATTTTATGGAAGTCTTCAAAACATGTAAGTTTCGAAGATAAACGATAGAAATAAACCTATTACCATGCAGCGGAAGGTAGACTACACTAGGAAAACCATAGTCAAGTATTCAATGAAGTGAAAGCACAATGACTAATAGCAGCTAGGCAGTAAGGATCAGGTAGGAAGATATTGTGAAGCCAATCAGAACAAGTAATCACTCAGTGAAGCCAAATGGTGTTGCAATCGTACAATGACTTCACAAGGACCAGCAGTAAGTAAAGGGAAGGGAAGGACGAAACCTGTGACTCGTTGAAGACAATGATTTGTTGGACCAGTTCCAGTTGCTATGACAACTGTACGTCTGGTTAGGGAGGCTGAGATTCAACTCATAAGACCTCGTCTTCACCTTATTCCCCTTGAGCTAAGGACACCCAGTCCTCGCCCAATCACTCTGGTAAGTCTTCAAGGTAGACTTCCAAACCTACACAGACTTCGTTCACCGGCGATCCACAATGACTCTTGGATGCTCAGAACGCGACGCCTAACCGGCTGGAGGATTCACAGTCCTCAAGTGTAATAAGTCTTCAGATCACACAGACAGGAAGACTTAAGTGATGCCTAACACTCTTTGGCTCTGAGTGTTTAGGGCTTTATCCTCGCAAGGAATTCTCTCTCAAAGGCTTCGAGGGGGTTGCTCTCAAACGACAAAAGCCATACTCTAACTCTGAGCAGCCAACCGTTTATGGTTGTAGGGGGTGGGCTATTTATAGCCACTAGGCAACCCAACCTGATTTGTCCGAAATGACCTTGGGTCACTAAGGAACTGGCACATTTTCCAACGGTCAAATTTCAAACACACACGGCAACTTTACTTGTGCTACAAGCAAAGCTGAATTATCCAACTCTGGACAAGATTTGCTCTCATAGTCTTCACTCGAAGATATAGGATTTTGGTTAAGCATCACTTCAGTCATTCTGACTGGTTCTCTTGGACCCCACTTAATAGTACGGTGGTTCCTATGACTCAACAAAGAAAAACACAGAACGACGAAACTGCTAAGTCTTCGCACTCCATAGTCTTCATGCAATGTCTTCTCTTGTCATAGTCTTCAATGTGAATGTCTTCACATACCACCTTTGACTTCAATGTCTTCATACAATTTTTAGGGGTCATCTCTGGTAGGAAAACCGGATCAATGAGGGACTTCTACATGTGCATGTGTTATCCTGCAATTCTCACAAACACATTAGTCCCTCAACTAGGTTTGTCGTCAATACTCCAAAACCAACTAGGGGTGGCACTAGATGCACTTACAGGATGTCTTCAGACGCCTCGCCAATCGAGCCATGAACAACTATGGCGTCAAGATCAAGCACATCCGAAGTGACAATGGCATTGATTTCAAGAACACCGGCCTTGACACATATCTTGATACATTGGGCATCACTCATGAGTTCTCAGCTCCGTACACGCCGCAGCAGAATGGCATCGTGGAACGCAAGAACAGAACACTCATTGAGATGGCTCGGACGATGCTCGATGAATACTAGATACCAAGAAAGTTCTGGCCTGAAGCCATTGATACTGCATGCCATGTCCTCAACCTGTTTATCTTCACAAGCTTCTGAAGAAAACATCCTATGAACTCCTCACTGGTAAGAAGCCAAATGTAAGTTATTTCAGAGTATTTGGTGCTAGGTGCTGGATCAAGGATCCACATCACACTTCAAAATTTGCACCGAAAACACATGAAGGTTTTATGCTTGGTTACGGAAAGGATTCGCACTCCTACAGAGTCTTCAACCTCTTTCACTATAAAGTGGTTGAAACTGTGGATGTGCGGTTCAATGAGACTAACGGCTCGCAAAGAGAGCACCTGCCAAATGTGCGAGATGAAATCCCACCCAGTGAATCCATCAAGCTTATGGGAACTGGAGAAATCATACCGTCTGAAGTACATCCTGAACAGGAACTTATCATTTCTTCACCTAATCAACCTGAAGACAATGCTCAGCCTGAAGACAATCCTTCAAACGATGACAATGATCAGCAAGAGCAAAATCTTCGTCCAGTTCATCCTCGTGTTGCAAATGAAGTACAGATTGAGAAGATAATCGATAACATCAATACACCTGGTCCACTCACTCGTTCAAGGGCAACACAGCTAGAAAATTTCTGTGGGCACTTTGCATTTGTCTCAATATCTGAATCGAAGAAAGTTGATGAAGCCTTCATGGAACCTGAATGGATTCAAGCCATGCAAGAAGAGCTTCAACAGTTTGGGCTGAATAATGTTTGGAACTGGTCAAGCATCCTGATCATCATAAACACAATATCATAGGCACTAAATGGATATAACGCAACAAGCAAGATGAGCATGGTCAAGTTTTCAAAAACAACGCCCATCTTGTTTCTCAAGGATACACTCAAGTTGAAGGAATTGACTTTCATGAAACATTTGCTCCTCTGGCTAGGCTTGAAGCTATTCGCATACTGCTAGCCTATGCAAAATATCATAACATTCTTCTGCATCAAATGGATGTGAAGAGTGCCTTTCTGGCAAGATTGAAGAAGAAGTGTATGTTGCACAACCGTCTGGTTTTGAAGATCCAAAACATCCTGACATGGTTTACAAGCTCAACAAGGCACTATATGGCCTCAAACAAGCCCCTCGTGGTTGGTATGACACACTCAAAGACTTCTTGAAGAGCAAAGGCTTCAAACCTGGTTCCCTGGATCCCACACTCTTCACGAAGACATATGATGGTGAACTATTTGTGTGCCAAATATATGTGGATGACATTATCTTCGGCTGCACTAATCAAAAATACAGTGATGAGTTTGGACACATGATGCAAGAGCAATATCTGATGTCCATGATGGGTAAGCTGAAGTTCTTCCTTGGTCTTCAACTATGGCAGCAACACAACGGCATCTTCATATCTCAAGAGAAATACCTCAAAGATTGCCTGAAGAAGTTTGGAATGCAAGACTGCAAAGGTTACACGACGCCAATGCCAACCAAGAGTCATCTTGGTCCTGACGCCGATGGTAAAGAGTTCGATCAAAAGGTATACCGCTCCATGATTGGTTCTTTGTTTTATTTATGTGCATCTAGGCCAAATATCATGCTTAGTGTTTGCATGTGTGTCCGATTCCAAGCAGCACCAAAGGAATCACATCACTTAGCTGTGAAGCGAATTCTTCGATATTTGGCTTACACCCCAACACTAGGATTATGGTATCCAAAGGGCTCAGAGTTTGATCTAGTTGGATTCTCGGATGCTGGTTATGCTGGTGACAAGGTGGATCGCAAGTCTACATCAGGCACATGTCACTTTCTGGGATGGTCACTTGTGTGTTGGTCTTCAAAGAAGCAGAACTGTGTATCTCTCTCCACTGCTGAATCTGAATACATTGCTGCTGGATCTTGCTGTGCTCAGCTTCTATAGATGAAGCAAACACTCAAGGACTATGGCATTCATCTGAATGAAGTGCCAATCTACCGCGACAATGAAAGCGCCATCAAGATTGCCAACAACCCATTTCAGCACTCGAAGACAAAGCACATTCAAATCCATCATCACTTTCTCAGAGATCATGTCATGAAGGAAGATATTGATATCATTCACGTCAACACTGAAGAGCAACTGGCAGATATCTTCATAAAGCCCTTGGATGAGAAAAGGTTTTGCATGTTGAGCTAAATATCTTGGAATCCTCAAATGTCCTGTGATCAGGCACACATCCTAACACTTATGCATGTTGATGACTTAGATGTGCAACACACGAAGTAACGTATATCTTCAATCAATGAAGACTTACACTCGAAGTGTGAATACATTAATGCAGAATTTGACTTCGGAGCGCCACGATAATTGTGCGTCGTGTCTGGGTTTAATACTTCCTATACGGTGGGTAACTCCACCACCAAACTTTGGTTTTGAGTGTTTTCTCTTGGCGTTACATTTTCTATGTCTTCGCATTCGTTTTTTCTTCAAATTTCAACATGTCCTCATGTTTATCTTCACTATTGATTTGGTCTTATTCGGATATATTCATATATTAGCATTCCCTCCTCTACAACATTCACTTATAGCTATGTCTTCTCGTTTGAATCTTTTGAACTAAGTGAATATGATCGGACCCTAACCTTTCTATGCTCCCGACTCAAATCTATCTATCCAAATCATATGCATTCTATTGAAACTATCGAATGTCTTCTCTGCGTCCTTGTCAGCAGAACATACAGAGACAAACATTAAATCTGTTTTCAATGCTCAATCCTTTTTGCCTGAAACCCCGATAAGCGGGAATGACCACCCGACAATCCAGGCGTGCGTGGGAACATGGAACAACCTCCAATGTGTTGCATGTTCGCCACGTATCCTTCAGATGTGAACCGCCAGGGGCACCTACGTAATAACGATGCGCCGTCCCTGTCCTTATAAACACACGCCACACCCCAATCATTATCTCTTCTTCCACTTCTCCTTCTCGCATAAACCCTAGCGCCACCGCTACCTCTCGATGACGCCGGCGACGAAGCACTTAGCTGCCGCGATGTAACGCCCCGAGACCGATGTGCCAGGTGTCTTCCAGTTGTTCGCCGGCGTTGCCATGACATTTGCTTGCGTGTTGCATTTCATCATGTCATCATGTGCATTTCATCATCATGTTTTCAAAACTTGCATCCGTCCCGGTCTCCTCGTTCCGTCTATTGTCCGTTCTGAGCCCAGACACACTTGCACGCGCCCGCGGCATGTCCGAAATAGTATTTTATAAGTGGCTGGAAAATGTTCTCGGAATGGGATGAGAGTTGACGTGTGGTCTTATTATAGTGTAGATAGACCCCCTGTCAAGTTTCATCGCATTCGGAGATGGTTTGATGCCCCAACGGATAACTATAGCGGCATTATAGCCGGTCTATCGTCGGACGTTTTTGGTCTCCGAAAACTGCTGCCGGCCCCTCTCTCTCTTCTCTCCTCTCAGCCTCGCCACAACACACCTAGTCCATTCTCCTTCCCCTCTTCGCTTCCGGAGTTGTCCGATGCGATCGCACGGTCCGAAACCCTCTCTGCACAGTGCATCGAACCCCTCACGTGAGCGTCCGAAAGTTGTCCCGGACCCGACCCGAGGTGTCGCCACCGTTGTGTCCGGATCATCCCCAAACGTCTACAAAACGTCACCGTTTTCTTATTTGGGCTCCCTAGCCTATTCTTCCCGACCGTCCGATTTTGATCGGAGGGACGAGATAGCCCCTAATCTAACTCACTCAATATATAACTAGACCAACCCTAGATCCTAGGCACCTTGTCCCATCCATCCAATCCCCACGCCGCCGCCACTCCCTTTGTTTTCAACGCCAAGCCAACCAGCTTCTTCCCCGATCCAAAAATCCCCTCAGCCAACCACCATCTCCTGCCCGAGTGATTCCTCCTCCCTGTCTCGCGCGAGCAGCAAGAGGAGCTCCTCCTCGACCTTCAGTCGCCGCTCACCGGAGCACCGGGCCAACACCAGCAGCTGAGCTACGCCGCCCCTCCTGTTCTTCTCCTCCTGTTCTTCTTCTTCGACCAGCGCTGTAACATCCCAAATTTTCAATTTGGAATGTTATACATTAGGTCATCATGCATATCATATTTTTCTCGCATTTTCCGATCCTAGAAAATTTCACGCAACTCAAGGACCCTCGGAGAGAGTTGGAAGTTTCATTATTTTCATATTTGGGATTTCTCAAATTTTGAAAATAGGATCATTTGAATTTATTTAATTATCTTCATAAAGTTTTTCCTATAAAAATTTTATGAGAGGGAATAATATGACTTTCCCAATATTTAGGAAAAATGAAGATATTATAAATAAATCATGATTTGGTTTTGGAAGATTTATTTTGCTTAGGCAAAAATGAGCATTTTAAAAAATTTATGCATGTTTGCCGTTTTTAAAGTTCTTTTTGTTCGACTCATTTTTAGGAGTCGGGGAAAATTTGTTTTATTTAAATCAGAGTTCATTTGGTATTTTTTTTAATTCGTTTTGTTTTTTTTTTTAAAAAAAAAAATACGCGCGCCCCCCCTGGGCCAAGGCCCAGCCAGGCCCGGCCCAGCGCCCCGCCTCCCTCTCCCTCGCGCGCACGCCGCCGCCCGAGCGGGAGCTGCCCCATCGCCCCGCCTCCCGGAGTCCGGCTCCCCCTCGCCTCCCTTGCCCCCTCCCCAAGCCACCCGGCCGCCCCCCCCTTATATATATACCCGGCCGCCCCCCCCCCTCTCTCTCACCCGCCGCCCCTCGCCGCCCCTCCCGACCCCGCCGGACCTCCCGCCCCGCCCGGAGCCCCGCCGGAGCCCCGCCGGCGAAGACCACCGGAGGTAGCCCCGCGCCCCGATCCGGTTTTCCCCTAATAAATCGATCCGGTTTATTTAAAAAAAATAAACTAGATTGGTTTTTTTTTGGTTTTCTTAATTAACGAACGTTCACCGAACCGTTCGTTTCAATGAACGCGTTCGTTGGATTCGTTCTGTTAACGAACGTCCGTTATTTAAACAGTTCGTCGTTTTTCTTTTATTCGGATTTAATCCGTTATTTTTCTGATTCGATTTCCGATCCAATTTTCAAATCTGTTTTAATTCTTGCTCGTTTATCGGAATCAGGTGATTCAAACGCCGGGAGTTTCGTAACGAAACCGCCGTTCCGACTAACCAACTTTCACAGAGTTTTGCTACTGTGAAATTTTGACCTAATTTCAGATTTCTAAACCGAGTCGTTCTCTCTCGAGTTCCGACTTTCGATGCCTTATTTGATTCGATTCTTTTGCAACCAGGGTTCTTAAGTTGAACTCTCTGGTTAGATCTTTTATTCGAGATTTCCCTGTGCATTAGATGAGTACTTATTGTATGCTTGTTGTTTGTCTGCGTTAGATTACCCGGAGTGCGCCGCTTGTTACTTCGAATCTCTAGGACACGCGGATCATCAGCAAGGCAAGTAACACTTTGATCATATCTTTCCTACTACCCAGTTTTATTGCATTAGATCAAACCCTCAAACACTTGCATTGTTTAGGATCTAAATTAAATTGTGGGATTGGGAAGTAGAATTGAGGTAGTACCTATTACCTGTTACTTATGAAACCTTGGGAGTTACTTCTGCGTTTGCTTATTATGCTATGCTATGCCAGTAGACGTGGATTGGGTGAGTGATATCCATGACAGATGTGAGATTGATAATTTTAATGGTTTATCTAAGGTGGCAACTTAAACACACATCTGGGTGGATTGAGGCACCTGATGTCTATCAGGACTTGCCTGTTGTTGTTTTTTTGGACCGCCACCCAGGCTCTAAGGGATCATAAGATATTTCAAACTGGAAACTTCCGTGTGCAGCCACATGCTACTATGGGCTCTAGCATAGTTGACTAAGCTGTGCGAACTCTTACGGGGTGGACTAGCAGATGTAGGGGATGTAGGTGTACCGGTCTACCCCACATGTAAGGTGCTAGTGCTTCTGAAAGACTATGTCTCGGTCATCCGTTTCCCAAACACCATGTAGTGCGAGAAACCAAACGGAGGCGATCGAGTCATGTGGGGAAAAGTGCGCAAACCTCTGCAGAGTAACAAACTAATCATGATTAGCCGTGTCCCCGGTTATGGACAACTTGAGTATCTAGTACTTGAATATCTTTGTGAATCTCAACATGTTACCTCTAATAAAAGCTATTGGGTTTTTAATGAGTACTTTTAATTGGGATTGAGGATGCTGTCAACCATTCTCAATGTTTAACAACCACCATGATAGTTAAACAAAATTATTCCTTTGATGTAGGGAAAAATTGGCTTTTCGCAAAACTATAACCATAGAGCCTTACCACCAGCCAAATATGCATGTAGTATAGGCTTATTGTTTCATTACCCTCTATGTGTTACATTGCCAGCATATTCCATGTGCTGACCCGTTTTCGGGCTGCAACTTTCATGTTGCAGACTTTTCAGACGACGAGTAAGGAATTTAGGTCGTGGTTCTATACTCAGTGATGCCGATGGAGTTGATGGACTCACTTATCTTCCAAGCCTTCCGCTGTTATCGTTATTAGATGGCCTTAAGCCATATTTATTGTAATAAGTTTTTTTTGAGCCATCGATGTAATAAGAGTGTGATTGCAACTCTGCTATAAATCCTCGATGTACTGTGTGGTGTCAGCATTACTGATCCAGGGATGACATCGTAGCACAGTAGACGTGATCCATTCGGGTCAGGTCGCTACAGAGAATGGTATCAGAGCACACGCTGACTGTAGGACACGACCACTAAGTTAAAGCCATAGATCACTACTCTCCTCTCATTTTCTAACTCCTCATCTTTTCTACTCTATTAGGATGACGAACGTGAAGATTAAGTACACCCAACCGGATGAAGGCACACCATTTGGATTTCACTTGAAGGAAGTTACCAAGTACCTGGACATTGGACTACCAAGTTTCACCGGGACTTTCAACGCCACTCTGCCTGAAGAGGAGCGCTGGAAGATTCACGCTCACGTTCCGGGAAGAACATTCGCCCCAATCACCAAGCCTATAGATAGTGTTTTCAATGCACCAACCTGGAGTCTAGGAAGGAGCATGGCATCCCATATCACCATAGGATGCATTGGAGAAGTTTATCAAGAAGACCTCAAGGACACCATCTACCAGATTTGCGGACGCCGAGATGACAAATGGGACATAGTCAGCACCAAGAAGGATAGATCCATTGCAGCTTTTATCCAGGAGTTAAACCATCACATTCGACGCCATGAGAACCAGATGTGCAATAATATGGTAGAGTTGAAGAATGCGAAGGCAAGGATCATCGAGCTAGAAGGAGAACTAAAGTCTACACGCAAGGACTACATGGACGAGATCGTAGCTCTAGCAAGGCACACTTGCGATCTTAAGCAGGAGATCGAAGAACTCAAGAAGAAGTTAGCATCCCAGGAGGACGACAAGTACGTCGCATGTCCAGACAACTACATCAACATCGACGACACCGATTCGGATCCAAGTGAACCCGATTTTGAAGACGAAGCTGGAGCAGACATCATGGAATCTTCCACCGGTTCAAATTAGTAGAAGTCCCCCACATATTAGTAGAATTCCCCCCATGTAAACATTATAGTACACGCACTTGCGATAGTTAGATCGTTGTAAGCCTTGTTTGATGAATGGAGTGATTTTGTGTGCATTTTCTCATGTGCATTTGGGTAGTGATTCCCCTTAGACCTCATTCTATTCTAAATTTCTCTTCTTTTCTAAACCCATCAGATGCCTCCGAGACGTGACCCTGAATTCGTTTTCCCGCCAGAGATCACCCAACTGATCTAGTAGCAGAACACCCTGATACAAACATTGGTGCAGAACCAGGGCAACAACAACAACAACCCACCACCACCACCTGCGGATCATTTGACTCGTTTCCTTAGACTAAATCCGCCGGTGTACTCCAGTAGCACCGAGCCGATTGTAGCAGATGATTAGCTCCGCAAGATAGGAAGGGAGTTGACCACTGCAGGATGCACAGATGAAGAAAGAGTGAAGTTTGCAGCACATCAGCTTGAAGAACCCGCAGCCGCATGGTGGGAGAATTTCACAGCCACTTACCCGGTAGACACTGTCACATGGGATCAATTTCAGCAAGCTTTTCGCACTGCCCATGTCTCAGCAGGAGCCATGGCCATGAAGAATCGTGAGTTTCGCAACTTACGCCAAGGAGGAAGGACTGTTGGCCAGTACGTGGATGATTTTAGCAAATTAGCATGTTACGCCCCAGATGACGTTGCTACAGATGCGGCTAAACAGGAGAAGTTTCTAGAAGGACTGAATGATGAATTCAGCATGCCGTTGATGGTAGCAAGTTTCAATAACTACCAGGAGTTAGTAGACCGAGCCCTTATGATTGAAGGAAAGCAGCAGCAAATTGAGAACCGTAAGAGGAAGTATGGACAGGGGAAGCATAACTCTGGAGCCCAGCAGAAGCCCCGTTTTACCCCTAAACCGGGATTTAAGTTTCAGCACACCCATGGAGGAGGTAGCTCGCACAACCATGATGGCCACAAGAATGGTGATGGGAATGGAGGAAGCAACGACCAGAACCGAACAACCCCATCAACCCCAACCAAGAGAGACCTGAGTCAAGTCACCTGTTTCAAGTGTTCGAAGACCGGACATTATGCCAATGAATGTCCTGAAGGCCAGAATGGAAATGGCAATGGAAGCTCTGGAAAGAAACCCAACCCTTTCAATAGGGGACAGGTGAACCACGTTAATGTGGAGGAGATTGAAGATCAGCCCGATGCAGTAATCGGTAAGTTTTTGGTTAAGTCATTTACTGCACTCGTTCTTTTTGATACTGGTGCATCGCATTCATACATATCAAGGGGATTTGTGGAAAAGTATAGCCTGCCCACTAGGATTCTTAAAACACCTATGCTAGTAAGCTCGCCAGGAGCAGAATACATGGCCAGACAAGGATGTTTTCAAGTACCATTGGGTATAGGAAGGCATGTATTCCCAACGGATTTAATTATTCTGGAATCCCAAGGTCTGGATGTGATTCTTGGTATGGATTGGCTGTCGATGTATGGAGGAAACATCGATTGCGCCAGTAAGACAATTTTGCTTACCACACCAGAAGGAAGAAGGATCAAGTATGTATCCCGGCATGTGCCAAACAGGACACAAGTGAATTGCTTATCAGGAGTTGTGCAGGAGGAAGTACCAGTGGTAAAGGATTTTCCTGATGTATTTCCTGAGGAATTACCAGGCATGCCACCGGATAGAGACATTGAGTTTTTGATTGAACTATTGCCAGGAACAGGCCCGATATCGAAATGACCATACAGGATGCCAGCACAAGATTTGGCAGAAATCAAGAAGCAGATTAAGGAGCTATTGGATAAAGGTTACATTCGCCCAAGCTCTTCACCTTGGGGATCACCCGTTTTGTTAGTAGAGAAGAAGGATGGATCTTTGAGAATGGTTTTTGATTATCGTGAATTGAATGCGGTAACAATCAAGAATAAGTACCCACTACCAATGATAAATGATCTGTTTGATCGTTTGCAAGGAGCCAAAGTGTTTTCCAAGATCGACTTGCGATCAGGGTACCATCAGTTGAAGATTCGGGAGCAAGACATACCCAAGACTGCTTTTACCACGAGATATGGACTGTACGAGTATACCGTTATGTCATTTGGACTGACTAACGCACCAGCTTATTTCATGAACCTGACGAACAAAGTGTTTATGGAGTTTTTGGATAAGTTCGTCGTGGTACTCATAGATGACATTTTGATTTTCTCGAAGAATGAAGAGGAACACAAGGAACAATTGCGATTGGTTTTGGAGAAGCTAAGAGAACATCAGTTATACGCCAAGTTCAGCAAATGTGAGTTTTGGCTAAAGGAAGTTGGATTTCTTGGACATGTTATATCCGGAGAAGGAATAGCAGTTGACCCCATAAAGGTTGAGACCGTAACTAATTGGGAAGCACCAACGACAGTTGGAGAGATTCGGAGTTTTCTTGGACTCGCAGGATACTACCGAAGATTCATTGAGAATTTCTCAAGGATTGCTAAGCCTATGACTGAATTGTTGAAGAAGGATAACAAATTCATATGGACTAAGGACTGTGAGGCAAGTTTTCAGGAGTTGAAGAAAAGATTGGTTACCTCACCAGTTTTGATATTGCCAGATCAGACTAAGGATTTTGAGGTGTATTGCGACGCTTCACGTCGAGGACTTGGAGCAGTGCTTATGCAGGAAGGAAGAGTTGTCTCGTATGCTTCACGACAACTTAAGCCCCATGAGTTGAATTATGCCACTCATGATTTGGAGTTAGCAGCCGTTGTGCATGCCCTGAAGACGTGGAGACATTTTCTCATTGGAAATCATTGTGAAGTATATACGGATCACAAGAGTCTGAAGTACATCTTCACACAGAAGGAATTGAATCTCAGACAAAGGAGATGGTTAGAACTTATCAAGGATTATGATATGAGATTGCATTATCACCCCGGAAAGGCTAAATGTCGTAGCAGACGCATTGAGCCGTAAGAGCCACGTCAATACCCTAATGATGGGAGGAATACCCAATGAGTTAGCCGAGGACCTTCGAGAGCTATGTTTGGAAATAGTTCCGAGAGGCTATGTAGCAACATTGGAGATTCAGTCGACACTGATGGACAAAATCAGAGAAGCCCAAAAGGCAGGTAAGGAAGTTGCCTCTATAAAGGAGAAAATGGGCAAAGGAAAGGCTAAAGGATTTCGTGAGGATGAACACGATACCCTATGGTTTGAAGACTGTGTTTATGTGCCCAATAACCCAGAAATCAGGAAGTTGATTTTACAAGAAGCCCATGATTCACCCTATTCGATTCACCCAGGAAATACCAAGATGTATTTGGATTTGAAGAACACTTTCTGGTGGACCGGAATGAAGAAGGATATTGCGGAGTATGTAGCAATTTGCGATGTATGTCAGAGAGTAAAGGCAGAACATCAGAAGCCAGCAGGATTGTTACAACCGTTGCCGATACCCGAATGGAAGTGGGATAAACTAGGCATGGATTTCATCACAGGTTTACCAAAGACCCGTTCAGGATATGACTCGATTTGGGTTATAGTCGACCGTTTAACAAAGGTAGCTCATTTCATTCCAGTCAAGACTACCTATAGCAGTGCTAAGTTGGCAAAGATATACATGACCAGAATTGTGTGTTTACACGGAGTTCCAAGGAGCATCGTATCAGATAGAGGAACCCAGTTTACCTCGAAATTTTGGAACCAGTTGCACGAGACATTGGGAACTAGATTGGAATTCAGTACAGCTTTCCACCCACAGACCGATGGACAGACTGAGAGAGTCAATCAGATTTTGGAAGATATGCTGAGAGCTTGTGCACTAGATTATGGATCTAGCTGGGATGATAATTTGCCGTATGCAGAATTTTCTTACAACAACAGTTACCAAACCAGCTTGAAGATGGCACCTTTCGAGGCTCTGTATGGAAGAAGGTGCAGGACACCGTTGTCATGGGACGAAACTGGAGATCGTCAGTTGTTTGGACCAGATTTGATTAAGGCGTCTAAACAGAAGGTTAAGTTAATTCGAGACAGGCTCAAGGTAGCCCAGTCCAGACAGAAGAGCTATACCGATTCAAAGCGCAAAGCGATTGAGTATGAAGTTGGAGACAGAGTATATCTCAGAGTATACCCGCTTCGAGGAGTTAAGCGTTTTGGAGTTAAAGGAAAGTTAGCACCCCGTTTCGTTGGACCGTATAAGATTTTGCAACGTATGGGAGAAGTTGCTTATAAGTTGGAATTGCCAGAAGGACTGTCAGGAGTTCATGATGTATTCCATGTTTCTCAGTTGAAGAAATGTCACCCAGAGATAGCAGAGGTACCGCTAAGAGACACAGTGCCACTGGAAGCAATTCAGTTGAAGGATGATTTGACATATGAGGAAAAACCTGTTAAGATTCTCGATTATGCCAGCAGAGTTACCCGCAGCAAAGTTATCAAGTTTTGTAAAGTTCAGTGGAGCCACCACACTGAGGATGAAGCCACCTGGGAAAGAGAGGAAGTTTTGCTCAAGGACCACCCTCACCTATTTTCTAGCCAACCCGAATCTCGAGGGCGAGATTCATCTTAAGGGGGTAGGTTTGTAACATCCCAAATTTTCAATTTGGAATGTTATACATTAGGTCATCATGCATATCATATTTTTCTCGCATTTTCCGATCCTAGAAAATTTCACGCAACTCAAGGACCCTCGGAGAGAGTTGGAAGTTTCATTATTTTCATATTTGGGATTTCTCAAATTTTGAAAATAGGATCATTTGAATTTATTTAATTATCTTCATAAAGTTTTTCCTATAAAAATTTTAAGAGAGGGAATAATATGACTTTCCCAATATTTAGGAAAAATGAAGATATTATAAATAAATCATGATTTGGTTTTGGAAGATTTATTTTGCTTAGGCAAAAATGAGCATTTTAAAAAATTTATGCATGTTTGCCGTTTTTAAAGTTCTTTTTGTTCGACTCATTTTTAGGAGTCGGGGAAAATTTGTTTTATTTAAATCAGAGTTCATTTGGTATTTTTTTTAATTCGTTTTGTTTTTTTAAAAAAAAAAAATACGCGCGCCCCCCCCTGGGCCAAGGCCCAGCCGGCCCAGCCAGCCAGGCCCGGCCCAGCGCCCCGCCTCCCTCTCCCTCGCGCGCACGCCGCCGCCCGAGCGGGAGCTGCCCCATCGCCCCGCCTCCCGGAGTCCGGCTCCCCCTCGCCTCCCTTGCCCCCTCCCCAAGCCACCCGGCCGCCCCCCCCCTTATATATATACCCGGCCGCCCCCCCCCTCTCTCTCACCCGCCGCCCCTCGCCGCCCCCTCCCGACCCCGCCGGACCTCCCGCCCCGCCCGGAGCCCCGCCGGAGCCCCGCCGGCGAAGACCACCGGAGGTAGCCCCGCGCCCCGATCCGGTTTTCCCCTAATAAATCGATCCGGTTTATTTTAAAAAAAAAACTAGATTGGTTTTTTTTCGGTTTTCTTAATTAACGAACGTTCACCGAACCGTTCGTTTCAATGAACGCGTTCGTTGGATTCGTTCTGTTAACGAACGTCCGTTATTTAAACAGTTCGTCGTTTTTCTTTTATTCGGATTTAATCCGTTATTTTTCTGATTCGATTTCCGATCCAATTTTCAAATCTGTTTTAATTCTTGCTCGTTTATCGGAATCAGGTGATTCAAACGCCTGGAGTTTCGTAACGAAACCGCCGTTCCGACTAACCAACTTTCACAGAGTTTTGCTACTGTGAAATTTTGACCTAATTTCAGATTTCTAAACCGAGTCGTTCTCTCTCGAGTTCCGACTTTCGATGCCTTATTTGATTCGATTCTTTTGCAACCAGGGTTCTTAAGTTGAACTCTCTGGTTAGATCTTTTATTCGAGATTTCCCTGTGCATTAGATGAGTACTTATTGTATGCTTGTTGTTTGTCTGTGTTAGATTACCCGGAGTGCGCCGCTTGTTACTTCAAATCTCTAGGACACGCGGATCATCAGCAAGGCAAGTAACACTTTGATCATATCTTTCCTACTACCCCAGTTTTATTGCATTAGATCAAACCCTCAAACACTTGCATTGTTTAGGATCTAAATTAAATTGTGGGATTGGGAAGTAGAATTGAGGTAGTACCTATTACCTGTTACTTATGAAACCTTGGGAGTTACTTCTGCGTTTGCTTATTATGCTATGCTATGCCAGTAGACGTGGATTGGGTGAGTGATATCCATGACAGATGTGAGATTGATAATTTTAATGGTTTATCTAAGGTGGCAACTTAAACACACATCTGGGTGGATTGAGGCACCTGATGTCTATCAGGACTTGCCTGTTGTTGTTTTTTTTGGACCGCCACCCAGGCTCTAAGGGATCATAAGATATTTCAAACTGGAAACTTCCGTGTGCAGCCACATGCTACTATGGGCTCTAGCATAGTTGACTAAGCTGTGCGAACTCTTACGGGGTGGACTAGCAGATGTAGGGGATGTAGGTGTACCGGTCTACCCCACATGTAAGGTGCTAGTGCTTCTGAAAGACTATGTCTCGGTCATCCGTTTCCCAAACACCATGTAGTGCGAGAAACCAAACGGAGGCGATCGAGTCATGTGGGGAAAAGTGCGCAAACCTCTGCAGAGTAACAAACTAATCATGATTAGCCGTGTCCCCGGTTATGGACAACTTGAGTATCTAGTACTTGAATATCTTTGTGAATCTCAACATGTTACCTCTAATAAAAGCTATTGGGTTTTTAATGAGTACTTTTAATTGGGATTGAGGATGCTGTCAACCATTCTCAATGTTTAACAACCACCATGATAGTTAAACAAAATTATTCCTTTGATATAGGGAAAAATTGGCTTTTCGCAAAACTGTAACCATAGAGCCTTACCACCAGCCAAATATGCATGTAGTATAGGCTTATTGTTTCATTACCCTCTATGTGTTACATTGCCAGCATATTCCATGTGCTGACCCGTTTTCGGGCTGCAACTTTCATGTTGCAGACTTTTCAGACGATGAGTAAGGAATTTAGGTCGTGGTTCTATACTCAGTGATGCCGATGGAGTTGATGGACTCACTTATCTTCCAAGCCTTCCGCTGTTATCGTTATTAGATGGCCTTAAGCCATATTTATTGTAATAAGTTCTTTTTGAGCCATCAATGTAATAAGAGTGTGATTGCAACTCTGCTATAAATCCTCGATGTACTGTGTGGTGTCAGCATTACTGATCCAGGGATGACATCGTAGCACAGTAGACGTGATCCATTCGGGTCAGGTCGCTACAAGCGCTCATCCCTCTCTCTCGCTTCTCTAAATAGGGACCACCTGCGCCGCCCCGCCAAGCCCATGGAGTCCGCCATGGCCGTCCAAACCTCGTTGCTGCCTCAAGTTCCCCGCCACCGGAGCAAGCCAGCAGGAATCCCGCTGCCGTCGTTCAAGCTCCTTGAGCACTCGGACCCGTTTGTCGCTGCTGCCTTCGCCAAGTCCCCGCGTCACCGTCCTGCAGCAAGTACCTCGCCCCGCCTCTGCTTCCATGATCCAGATCGAATGCCCAGACCCGGTGCAGGCTCCCTCCGCTCCTCCTCACCTCGTCCGCATCATCGGGATCGCATCGGAGTCCACCGCCGCCGCGCCAAGCACCTCCCTGTGCCCTTCATCCCTCGCCGCGCCGCTCCTCTATTTCGATCGAGCAGAGGAGGACGAGCAGCGCCCGTGCCCGTTGACCGCGTCGCCCCGAGCCGGCCCTTCTCTGCTCTCGGGCCACAAGCGCCACTTCTTCCTCAGCCCAGCCGCGCCTCCACCAATCTAGGCCTCAGCCCGTGGTGAGCAGCCCAGTTCCACTAGATTCGGCCCGATGCGTGTTTTTTCCTCTTTTGCGATTTTAGCTATTATCCGCAGGATTGCTGTTTTACAGAAAAGTCCCTGCTGTTCATGCATATAATAACTCACAATTCGTGCATCTGATTAAAATGATTTATATATGAAACTTGCTCAGAATTTTGTCTAGTTTAATAATATGTCACTTTCATCCATGTTTAAAATGTCTAAAATGTTGTTTGACTAAATTTGCTCCTATGCCATGTTAAAATGCTTTATTTCATAACTAAATAACCGTAGCTCGGTTTTAAATAAATTATATATGTAAATGGGGTAGAATTTTGTCTAGTTTAACATGGTGGCTTTACTTTGCATGTTAAACAACTCTAAAATATGTTTTAGGACAGAACAGGACCTAACCTAATATATGCACATGAGGAGTTTCCGGATTTGTTGTTCGTTGCTTCTGTCCTCATTTAAACTTGCCTAGATAGGTAGTTTTGTTGTGCTTCACCCCTTGCCATGTTAATCAACATTTAATATTGTTGGGTACATAACCAAGAGAGAACTAAATAAGTCATGTGGTGTTTCGTCAATATGCAACTCGTTGCATATTGATCTCCACTTAATTTGTAGTTTTGTTTGTGCCCCTTGCCATGCCATGCATATTTAAACTGGGCATGCATCATACTTGATTGTGCATCATGCCATGTTCATGTCGTGGTTGTTTACCATGATTGTTTGCTTCTTTCCGGTGTTGCTTCTTCGGGTTGGTTCCGAAAACGTCGAGTTGTGAGGATTCGTTCGACTACGTCCATTTGTCTTCTTCATGGACTCGTTCTTCTTCCTTGCGGGATTTCAGGCAAGATGATCATACCCTTGAAATCACTACTATCTTTGCTATGCTAGTTTGCTCGCTCTTTTGCTATGCCAATGCTACGATGCCTACCATTTGCTTGCCAGCCTCCCAAATTGCCATGCCAAACCTCTAACCCACCATGTCCTAGCAAACCGTTGATTGGCTATGTTACCACTTTGCTCAGCCCCTCTTATAGCGTTGTTAGTTGCAGGTGAAGATTGAAGTTTGTTCCTTGTTGGAACATGGAGATATTGTTCCTTGTTGGAACATGTTTACTTGTTGGGATATCACTATATATCTTATTTAATTAATGCATCTATATACTTGGTGAAGGGTGGAAGGTCGGCCTTATGCCTGGTGTTTTGTTCCACTCTTGCCGCCCTAGTTTCCGTCATATCGGTGTTATGTTCCCGGATTTTGCATTCCTTACGCGGTTGGGCTATTATGGGAACCCCTTGGCAGTTCGCCTTAAGTAAAGCTTCTCCAGCAATGCCCAACCTTGGTTTTACCATTTGCCTCACCACCACCTACTTTTCCCTTGGGAGTCGCTCTCTCAAGGGTCATCTTTATTTTAACCCCCCGGGCCAGTGCTTGTCTAAGTGTTGGTCCGAAATGGGCAGCCTGCGGGGCCACCTCGGGGAAACTTGAGGGCTGGTTTTACTCGTAGCTTGACCTATCCGGTGTTGCCCTGAGAACGAGATATGTGCAGCTCCCATCAGGATGTCGGCGCATCGGGCGGTGTTGCTGGTTTAGTTTTACCCTGTCGAAATGTCTTGTTGTACCGGGATACCGAGTCTGATCGGAATGTCTCGGTAGGAGGTCTATTCCTTTGTTGACCGTGAGAGCTTGTGATGGGCTAAGTTGGGACACCCCTGCAGGGATTTGAACTTTCGAAAGCCGTGCCCGCGGTTATGGGCAGATGGGAATTTGTTAATGTCCGGTTGTAGAAAACCTGAAGTCGACCTTAATTAAAATGAATCAACCGCGTGTGTAACCGTGATGGTCTCTTTCCGGCGGAGTCCGGGAAGTGAACACGGTTGTTGGAGTTATGCGTGACGTAGGTTGCTCTAGGATCACTTCTTGATCATAGTTTCTCGATCGTGCTTTGCCTTCTCTTCTCGCTCTCTTTTGCGTATGTTAGCCACCATATATGCTAGTCGCTTGCTGCAGCTCCACCTCCTAACTTTACCTTACCCATAAGCTTAAATAGTCTTGATCGCGAGGGTGCGAGATTGCTGAGTCCCCGTGGCTCAGTTCAAGAAGCACATGGCGAATCTTGAAAGTGCTAGTGATCGACTAGAGGGGGGTGAATAGGCGATTTTTATGAAAGTCTTCAAAACATGGAAGTTTCGAAGACAAATGATAGAAATAAACCTATTACCATGCAGCGGAAGGTAGACTACACTAAGCAAGCCATAGTCTAGTATTCAATGAAGTGAAAGCACAATGACTAATAGCAGCTAGGCAGTATAGATTAGGTAGGAAGATAGTGTGAAGCCAATCAGAACAAGCAGTCACTCAGTGAAGACAAAAGATAATGCAATCATACAATGACTTCACCAGGGCCAACCGTATGTAAAGGAAGGGGAAGGATGAAACCCGTGACTCGTTGAAGACAATGATTTGTTGGACCAGTTCCAGTTGCTGTGACAACTGTACATCTGGTTAGGGAGGCTGAGATTCAACTCAGAAGACTGCGTCTTCACCTTATTCCCCTTGAGCTAAGGACACCCAGTCCTCGCCCAATCACTCTGGTAGGTCTTCAAGGTAGACTTCCAAACCTTCACAGACTTCGTTCACCGGCGATCCACAATGACTCTTGGATGCTCAGAATGCGATGCCTAACCAGCTGGAGGATTCACATTCCTCAAGTGTAATAAGTCTTCAGATCACACAGACAGGAAGACTTAAGTGATGCCTAACACTCTTTGGGTCTGGGTGTTTAGGGATTTATCCTCGCAAGGAATTCTCTCTCAAAGGCTTCGAGGTGGGTTGCTCTCAAACGACAAAAGTCGTGCACTAACTCTGAGCAGTCAACCATTTATGGTTGTAGGGGGTGGGCTATTTATAGCCACTAGGCAACCCGGCCTAATTTGTCCGAAATGACCCTGGGTCACTAAGGAACTGGCACATGTTCCAACGGTCAGATTTCAAACACACACGGCAACTTTACTTGGGCTACATGCAAAGTTGACTTATCCAACTCTGAATAAGATTTGCTCTCATAGTCTTCACTCGAAGACATAGGGTTTGTGGTTAAGCATCACTACAGTCATTCTGACTGGTTCTCTTGGACCCCACTTAATAGTACGGTGTTTCCTATGACTCAACAAAGAAGAAAAAGAACAACGAAACAACAAAGTCTTCACACTCCATAGTCTTCACGCGATGTCTTCTCTTGTCATAGTCTTCAATGTGAATGTCTTCACATCCCACCTTTGACTTCAATGTCTTCATACATTTTTAAGGGGTCATCTCTGGTAGGAAAACCGAATCAATGAGGGACTTTACCTGTGTTATCCTACAATTCTCACAAACACATTAGTCCCTCAACTAGGTTTGTCGTCAATACTCCAAAACCAACTAGGGGTGGCACTAGATGCACTTACAATCTCCCCCTTTTTGGTGATTGATGAGAAACTGGTTGAAATTTTCAAAGGGGAATAAAATGTGTGAAATTGTAAAGGATAGGTTATTGTCTTCATAAGTTGCAAGGGCTCCCCCTAAAGATGTGCATATAAGTAATTTGCTTTTGGAATGCAAATGCACATTGTAGGTTATAATTATGGAGATCCTCTTCAACCTATGATGACAATTCATCATGCAAGATATGATGTAACGAAGTTAATGACATGCATAATGAAAAATGGACGTCTGCAAAATGATCTAATTGTGGAATTTATCATCGCACATGCGGAATTTATCATCGCATCACAGAATAGCAAATAAGTAGCAGACGACCATCGAGTCTAAGTGTTACAACTCAAAGAACCAAATGTATTGAAAACGAGAGTTGTAAGCACTTGGGAAAAGTAGCAAAAAGTAAAGCAACCACCCATATTGACCCGCTTGAAGACTATCAACTCATATGCTTCTCCCCCTTTTGTAAGTGAGGACCAAAAAGGTTTGAAGACATAGAGAGCCTACTTGTTCCCATGAGGTGCAGGCGAGGCAGCAGGGTCGTCGTTGAGATCCGGTGGTGCAGAAGAACTTGGTGCAGTGTTAACACGCGCTGAAGTTGGAGGAGGTGAAGTTGCATCATCTTAGTCATCGATGACTCTGGCATTTACGGTCGCAGCTAAGGACGAGTATTCAGAGTCTTCAAGTGAGGGAGTCCGATGCAAGTGAGCATTTCTAGGAGGAGTTGAGTCAAACTTGAACCGTTCGATGAAGCCATCGTCTTGCAGATCAGCTTTAGCACTAAGTAGGGTCAAACTCTTCCACGACCTCCGACAGGTTTCATGAGTGACAAAGGCATTCTTGGTGGCAAGATTGCGAATGTGGTTGACATCCACCAAGAGGCTTTGCATCTGATGCTTAAGTCAGTCGTGATGTTTGTCCTGTTTTTGATGCAGCCCGACGAGAAGCTCTCGGTCATTTAGGACACGAGATCGTCTTCGAGGCCTTTGTGCGATGGTGCTGCCAGTGGCATCAGCTTGAGCGCGAGGGGCACATGTGTTTCCAGCAAGGGGATAAACATGACAAACTGCTGGAACTCCTTTAATGGGTTGGGTGAAGCTTTGGTGATCAACATTGTGAAGATAAATGGGATCCTTAGCAGGCTCTGGGTAAATAGCTTCAACTGACAGATCAATCTCGGGCAAGAATATAAGATGATTGTGTGCAGACGGCTGATAGTTGATGGCTGAGTGATGCTTGATCAGACACATGACCCACGGAGCATACAATTTCAACCCAAAGATGTCGGAGCCAGATGCAGCCAACTGCTTGATGAAGAAGTCTTGAGCATTGAAGCTGATGCCATTGAAAATATAGAAAACCAAAGTCTTCATTGCTCCTTCAAGCTTCACTGCAGATGAGTGTCCTTTGACAAGCCATAGAGTCTTCCTGATGATGTGGTAAATGGTGCGAGGCAGGTACTCTAGGTCTTCAATAAAGAACTCAGATGGGTATTCAGCATCGTGAGGCAGAGGCTTCATCATGCTCAGCATTTGACTCATGTTGGGTTATGGCTTCTAAAAGATGCTTTCCAAGGCATTTTGGCGTTGTTGACAACCTGGTTCATAGTATTCACCTGGAGTGGGCAGGCCTGTGAGCTTAATGATATCAAGAGCTTTAGCTTCATGATGGACATTGCCTGTCATCCACTCAAGGACCCAAGTCTTTGGATCCCTGTTGTAACCTCGAATGTGGAGAGTTGCATAGAACTATAGCAGAAGCTCTTCATTCCAGTGCTCCTTATCTGTGACAAATTGCAACAGACCAGCATCTCTGAAGCAATCCAATGCTTCTTCAAGGTAGGGCAGTCCAGCTATAGCTTCAGAGTCGAGGCACATATGTGGAAATATGCGCCCTTGATTGTATAGGACGCAGCTATAGTAGCTGCGCTGCTGATAGCTCTAGAACTGATCTAATGAGATGCGAGGTTTGATAGAAGGGTTCTTGGCGCTGTTGAAGAAGGTGTTATGTGCCACGAAGCCATTCACATTGAAGACCCCAGGTGAAGTGGCAGTGCCTGGGAATCGTGGAAGTATTGGCTTGGGCTTTTGGACTTGAGGTCTGTGCTCGACATGATACTCAAATTGTGGACCCGCAGCAGGCGGAGGAGTCAGAATGTGCCATCAGACCATAACAGGCTGACCACGATCAAATACCATCTCAATTGTATGAGGTCTTGGAGGGGGAACAGGAGCATTTCCATTGTCTTCATGCGCTTCAGGGGCCATATTTGCTTCAGGTGCTTGGACCTCAGGTGCTTCATCATTGACTTCGGGTGCTGCAGTGGCTTCATATGCTTGGACTTCTGGGACTGCAGTAGCTGCATGCGCCTCATTGGTTTCAGGCGCCGCATTAGCATCATCCATGACAATGTCATTGGCTTCAGCGGTGATGTTGGTGGCCGCCTCAGGGTTGTTAACCTCCACTTCAGAAGCTAGAGGGTCGGACACGTTCTCCTCGAGAACAACATCTTTGTGGGACAGGGGTGTAGCAACTCTTGCAACTCTTGTTGCTTCTTCTTCATCGCCTGATGCAACTGGAATATCTTCAGCCATTTTGGCTTCGGACTCAGATACGTGCATAGTGGGAGTGACTTGGGGCCTTGGTCCTTTGCGAAGCCTGCGTAATGCTGGCGACGCTTGTGGAGATGGAGTGTGCTGGGCCTCGAAGTCATTGTCATCTTGCACTGGTGAGGTAGCTTGCGGTTGGGTTGAGCTTGGAATGTCTTGTCTCTGTGGGTGATCAGCCCATGATGCATCCTGAGCAGTTGGCGTCAGAGGATGACCAATGCTGATGAGTTCGCTGTGCGTGAGCACAGGCGATGATACCAATTGGTACTCGATCTGAGGAAGGACTTCATCATCTTCAACATTGTCGTGAGGACCAATGTCTTCAGCTGCGGTGGGGTCAACAGCTGGATTATCTTCTGGATTTTCTTCAGCTTCAGGAGCCTTTGTGGAAGCAGGCTCATGAACTATCAACTAGCGCTCTCGATGTTCAGATGCAGGAAGAGCCACTGAGATTGGCTCGACATTAAGGGGCTCTGTGGGAGCAGCCCGATCTCTCTTCTTGGTTTTGCGTTTCTTGGATGGAGGAGCATCATTAGTAGTGCTCTTGGTTTTGCGCTTTCTGGTTTTAGCTTCAGCAGCACTTGTTTTCTTCAGTTCTGAAGCCACTGTGGGTACCTTAGGCTTTGAGCCTGTCATACTGGCTGGGAAGACAATTGGATGTACGTCCTGCCTTGGTGCTTCGGGTTCTGCCACAGCTGGCTTCTTCTTCTTCTTGACCACCATTCTGGGGTCGATTCCTGGTCGCCCCAAGGCCTTGCGCTTTTCAGCCTCATTGTATCCTTGGACACATATAGCAGCAAGATCCTTCATGCCCTCACGAGAACCTTTGGCTTCTTCGCGTTTGGTTCGGAAAGCTTCCTTAAGCTCATGCATCATGGTCTGGAAATCTGAATGTCTTCAACATTGAGCTTGGCCATATGCTTCTTGAACTGAGCTTTTTCATAATCGATCTTATGCTTCAGTTCAACAATCCTATGAGCTAGAGCCAGCTCAGCAGCAATGGCTGCGTGGAAGGCGACGCTGAGGCCAATCGGAAGCTGAAGATCATCAAAGCTGACATTTGGGCTGTCAAACTACTCACCAATGATTGTGTTGATGATTTCAACATCAAAGAGAGGAAGGTCATGGAAGATCTCTCCCTCTTGCTTGCTCTTGATCAACTTCTCAAGAGCATCATCACCAAGATCGTCGTCGCTGGATAGATAAATGGCGTCATTACATAGAATAGCAGCAGCGGTCAGTGCTTGGCTAGTGGGTTGCAAGAGCATCTTCACTTTGGAGGGCTTGGAGATGCGTCACAAATCTTCAGACTACACACTGAGTGCAGGAGGTGCAGTGGCCAGAGGCTTCGCCCGTGAGACCTTTGGTGCTGGGGAAGGCTTCGAAGCTTGAGGTTTCTTTAGCCTCTTTGGCTTGGGTGGTTCAGGCGCTTCGTCAGAATCAGCGTCGTCTACAGGTTCATCCACGGCTGTCCCTTGAACCATAATATGAGTGATGAGACCTTCTAAGTTGTAGAACCCCTTGAACTCATGTGTGTTGAAACTCATGTGTGTTGAGCCTCTCGGGTGGTCATTCCCACAATGTTGATCCCTTTCGACCGTAGATGTCTCTTTTCTCAGAAAGCTGAAACTCATGTGTGTTGAGCCTCTCAGGTATGTGAGATGGATCGAGTGTCTTGAGGTCAGGACGTTCTTGAATCATCAGGGCTAGGGTGTCAAACAAGCTGTCAAGTGATCTCAGGAGTGTCTTGACGACTTCATGCTTGGTGATCTCAGTAGCGCCGAGGGCTTGAAGCTCATTTGTGATGTCAGTGAGTCGATCAAACGTGAGCTGGACATTCTCATTGTCATTTCTCTTGAAGCGGTTGAAGAGGTTGCGAAGGACACTGATTCTCTGATCTCTCTGGGTTGAGACGCCTTTGTTGACCTTGGAGAGCCAGTCCCAGACTAGCTTAGATGTTTCCAAAGCACTCACACGGCCATACTGTCCTTTGGTGAGATGACCACAGATGATGTTCTTGGCAGTGGAGTCCAGTTGACCGAACTTCTCGACATCAGCAACAGTGACACCTTCACCAGGCTTGGGAACGCCATTCTTGATGACATACCATTGGTCGACATCAATGGCTTCAAGATGCATGCGCATCTTATTCTTCCAGTAGGGATATCCAGTTCCATCGAAGACTGGGCACACAACGGAGACTTTGATTATCCCTGTAGTCGACATAGCTAAAACTCCAGGTGGTTAAACTGAATCACACAGAACATGAGAGTACCTTGCTCTGATACCAATTGAAAGTGCTAGTGATCAACTAGAGGGGGGGTGAATAGGCGATTTTTATGAAAGTCTTCAAAACATGGAAGTTTCGAAGACAAACGATAGGAATAAACCTATTACCATGAAGCGGAAGGTAGACTACACTAAGCAAGCCATAGTCAAGTATTCAATGAAGTGAAAGCACAATGACTAATAGCAGCTAGGCAGTATAGATCAGGTAGGAAGATAGTGTGAAGCCAATCAGAACAAGCAGTCACTCAATGAAGACAAAAGATAATGCAATCATACAATGACTTCACCAGGGCCAACTGTAAGTAAAGGAAGGGGAAGTATGAAACCCATGACTCGTTGAAGACAATGATTTGTTGGACCAGTTCCAGTTGTTGTGACAACTGTACGTCTGGTTAGGGAGGCTGAGATTCAACTCAGAAGACAGCGTCTTCACCTTATTCCCCTTGAGCTAAGGACACCCAGTCCTCGCCCAATCACTCTGGTAAGTCTTCAAGGTAGACTTCCAAACCTTCACAAACTTCGTTCATCGGTGATCCACAATGGCTCTTGGATGCTCAGAACGCGACGCCTAACCGGCTGGAGGATTCATAGTCCTCAAGTGTAATAAGTCTCCAGATCACATAGACAGGAATACTTAAGTGATGCCTAACATTCGTTGACTCTGGGTGTTTAGGGCTTTATCCTCGCAAGGAATTCTCTCTCAAAGGCTTCGAGGTGGGTTGCTCTCACACGACAAAAGCCGTGCACTAACTCTGAGCAGCCAACCGTTTATGGTTGTAGGGGGTGGGCTATTTATAGCCACTAGGCAACCCGACCTGATTTGTCTGAAATGACCCTGGGTCACTAAGGAACTGACACGTGTTCCAACGGTCATATTTCAAACACACACGGGAACTTTACTTGGGCTACAAGCAAAGCTGACTTATCCAACTCTGAATAAGATTTGCTCTCATAGTCTTCACTCGAAGACATAGGATTTTTGGTTAAGCATCACTTCAGTCATTCTGACTGGTTCTCCTGGACCGCACTTAATAGTACGTGGTTCCTATGACTCAACAAAGAAGAAAAAGAACAACGAAACAACTAAGTCTTCGCACTCCATAGTCTTCACGCGATGTCTTCTCTTGTCATAGTCTTCAATGTGAATGTCTTCACATCCCACCTTTGACTTCAATGTCTTCATACATTTTTAGGGGTCATCTCTGGTAGGAAAACCGAATCAATGAGGGACTTCTACCTGTGTTATCCTGCAATTCTAACAAACACATTAGTCCCTCAACCAGGTTTGTCGTCAATAATCCAAAACCAACTAGGGGTGGCACTAGATGCACTTATAATCTCCCCTTTTTTGGTGATTGATGACAAACTGGTTGAAGTTTTCAACGGGGAATAAAATGTGTGAAATTGTGAAGGATAGGGTATTGTCTTGATAAGATGCAAGGGCTCCCCCTGAAGATGTGCATATAAGTAATTTGCTTTTGGAATGCAAATGCACATTGCAGGTTGTACTTGTGGAGATCCTCTTCAACCTATGATGACAATTCATCATGCAAGATATGATGTAACAAAGATAACGACATGCATAATGAAAAATGGATGTCTGCAAAATGGTCTAATTGTGGAATTTATCGTCGCACATGCGGAATTTATCATCGCATCACAAAATAGCAAATAAGTAGTAGACGACCATCGAGTCTAAGTGTTACAACTCAAAGAACCAAATGTATTGAAAACGATAGTTGTAAGCACTTGGCAAAAGTAGCAAAAAGTAAAGCAACCACCCATATTGACCCGCTTGAAGACTATCAACTCATATGCTTCTCCCCCTTTTGTTAGTGACGACCAAAAAGGTTTGAAGACATTGAGCGCCTACTCGTTCCCATGAGGTGCAGGCGAGGCAGCAGGGTCGTTGTTGAGATCCGATGGTGCAGAAGAACTTGGTGCAGTGTCGACATGCGCTGAAGTTGGAGGAGGTGAAGTTGCATCATCTTGGTCATCGATGACTTTGGCATTTACGGTCGCAGCTGAGGACGAGTATTCAGAGTCTTCGAGTGAGGGAGTCCGATGCAAGTGAGCATTTCTGGGAGGAGTTGAGTCAAACTTGAACCGTTCGGTGAAGCCATCGTCTTGCAGATCAGCTTCAGCACTAAGTAGGGTCAAACTCTTCCACGACCTCCGACAGGTTTCATGAGTGACAAAGGCATTCTTGGTGGCAAGATTGCGAATGCGGTTGACATCCACCAAGAGGCTTTGCATCTGACGCTTAAGTCAGTCGTGATGTTTGTCCTGTTTTTGATGCAGCGCGACGAGAAGCTCTCGGTCATTTAGGACACGAGATCGTCTTCGAGGCCTTTGTGCAATGGTGCTGCCAGTGGCGTCAGTTCGAGCGCGTGGGGCACGTGTGTTTCCAGCAAGGGGATAAACATGAGAAACTGCTGGAACTCCTTCAATGGGTTGGGTGAAGCTTTGGTGATTAACATTGTGAAGATAAATGGGATCCTTAGCAGGCTCTAGGTCAATAGCTTCAACTGGCAGATCAACCTCGGGCAAGAATATAAGATGATTGCGCGCAGACGGCTGATAGTTGAAGGCTGAGTGATGCTTGATCAGACGCATGACCCATGGAGCATAGAATTTCAACCCAAAGATGTTGGAGCCAGATGCAGCCAACTGCCTGATGAAGAAGTCTTGAGCATTGAAGCTGATGCAATTGAAAATATAGAAAACCAAAGTCTTCATTGCTCCTTCAAGCTTCGCTGCAGACAAGTGTCCTTTGACAGGCCATAGAGTCTTCCTGATGATGTGGTAAATGGTGCGAGGCAGGTACTCTAGGTCTTCAACAAAGAACTCAGATGGGTATTCAGCATCGTGAGGCAGAGGCTTCATCATGCTCAGCATTTGACTCATGTTGGGTTCTGGCTTCTCAAAGATGCTTTCCAAGGCATTTTGGTGTCATAGTATTCACCAGGAGTGGGCAGGCCTGTGAGCTTAATGATATCAAGAGCTTTAGCTTCATGATGGACATTGGCTGTCATCCACTCAAGGACGCAAGTCTTTGGATCCCTGTTGTAGCCTCGAATGTGGAGTTGCATAGAACTATAGCAGAAGCTCTTAATTCCAGTGCTCCTTATCTGTGACAAATTGCAACAGACCAGGATCTCTGAAGCAATCCAATGCTTCTTCAAGGCAGGGCAGTCCAGCTATAGCTTCAGAGTCAAGGCGCATATGTGGAAATATGCGCCCTTGATTGTATAGGATGCAACTATAGTAGCTGCGCTGCTGATAGCTCCAGAACCGATCTAATGAGATGCGAGGTCTGACAGAAGGGTTCTTGGCGCTGTTGAAGAAGGTGTTATGTGCCACGAAGCCATTCACATTGAAGACCCCAGGTGAAGTGGCAGTGCCTGGGAATCGTGTCAGTCTTGGCTTGGGCTTTTGGACTTGAGGTCTGTGCTCGACATGATACTCAAATTGTGGACCCACAGCAGGCGGAGGAGTCAGAATGGGCCATCGGACCATAACAGGCTGACCACAATCAAATGCCAGCTCAATTGTATGAGGTCTTGGAGGGGGAATAGGAGCATTGCCATTGTCGTCATGGGCTTCAGGGGCCATATTTGCTTCAGGTGCTTGGACCTCAGGTGCTTCAGCATTGACTTCGGGTGCTGCAGTGGCTTCAGATGCTTGGACTTCTGGCACCACAGTAGCTGTAGGCGCCTCATTGGCTTCAGGCGTCACATTAGCATCAGCCATGACAACGTCATTAGCTTCAGCGGTGATGTCGGTGGCCGCCTTAGGGTTGTTAACCTCCACTTCAGAAGCTGGAGGTCGGACACGTTCTCCTCGAGAACAACATCTTTGTGGGACAGGGGTGTAGCAGCTCTTGCAACTCCTGGTGCTTCTTCTTCATCGGCTGATGCAGCCAGAATATCTTCAGCCATTTTGGCTTCGGACTCAGACACGTGCATAGTGGGAGTGACTTGGGGCCTTGGTCCTTTGCGAAGCCTGCGTAATGCTGGCGATGCTTGTGGAGATGGAGTGTGCTGGGCCTTGAAGTCATTGTCATCTTGCACTGGTGACGTAGCTTGCGGTTGGGGAGAACTTGGAGTGTCTTGTCTCTATGGGTGATCAGCCCACGATGCATCCTGAGCAGTTGGCGTCAGAGGATGACTAATGCTGATGAGTTCGCTGTGCGTGAGCACAGGCGATGATACCAATTGGTGCTCCATCTGAGGAAGGACTTCATCATCTTCAACATTGTCTTCAGCTTGAGGAGCCTTTGTGGAAGCAGGCTCATGAACTATCAACTGGCGCTCACGATGTTCAGATGCAGGAAGAGCCACTGAGATTGGCTCGACATTAAGGGGCTCTGTGGGAGCAGCCTGATCTCTCTTCTTGGTTTTGCGTTTCTTGGATGGAGGAGCATCATCAGTAGTGCTCTTGGTTTTGCACTTTCTAGCTTCAGCTTCAGCAGCCCTTATTTTCTTCAGTTCTGAAGCCACTGTGGGGACCTTAGGCTTCGAGCCTGTCATACTGGCTGGGAAGACAATTGGATGTACTTCCTGCCTTGGTGCTTCGGGTTCTGCCACAGCTGGCTTCTTGTTCTTCTTGGACGCCATTCTGGGGTCGATTCCTGGTCGCCCCAAGGCCTTGCGCTTTTCAGCCTCATTGTATCCATGGACACATTTAGCAGCAAGATCCTTCATGCGCTCACGAGAACCTTTGGCTTCTTCGCGTTTGGTTCAGAAAGCTTCCTTAAGCTCATGCACCATGGTCTGGAAGTTCTGTATGTCTTAAACATTGAGCTTGGCCATATGCTTCTTGAACTGAGCTTTTTCATAATCGATCTTATGCTTCAGTTCAGCAATCCTCTGAGCTAGAGCCGGCTCAGTAGCAATGGCTACGTGGAAGGGGACGCTGAGGCCAATCGGAAGCTGAAGATCATCAAAGCTGACATTTGGGCTGTCAAACCACTCATCAATGAATGTGTTGATGATTTCAACATCAAAGAAAGGAAGGTCATTGAAGATATCTGCCTCTTGCTTGCTCTTGATCAACTTCTCAAGAGCATCATCACCAAGATCGTCGTCGCTGGACAGATCAATGGCGTCATGGCCCAAAATAGCAGCAGCGGTCAATGCTTGGCTAGTTGGTTGCAAGGGCATCTTCACTTTCGAGGGCTTGGAGATGCATGACAAATATTCAGACTGCACATTGAGTGCAGGAGGTGTAGTGGCCACAGGCTTCGCCCATGGGACCTTTGGTGCTGGGGAAGGCTTCGAAGCTTGAGATTTCTTTAGCTTCTTTGGCTTTGGTGGTGCAGGTGCTTCGTCAGAATCAGCGTCGTCTGCAGGTTCAGACACGACTGTCCCTTGAACCATAATATGAGTGATGAGACCTTCTAAGTTGTAGAAGGGCCCAACAAGATTGGGTTCAGCTTCGCGTGTGCCATCGGCACGAGGAGAAGAGGGGCCTGGATTGAACTCTAATCCCCGCGACTTCTTGTTTTCTTAGGCCGAATTCCTGGCAAACTGAAGGTTGCGCTTGAACAGATTGTCATCACGACACCATAGCAGTGACGATGGGTCCGCATCTGCAGGCTGTGGTCCACAGACCATACAAGGATAGAAGCCTTGTTCAATGGCTTCAGCTCTGGAAGCCATTGTATAGGATGTCTCCCCACGGTCGCTTGATGGCATTCTTCTCAGCATATTCCTGGGTCACGAACCTGTACTTGAACCATTGCTCGGCCCAGTATCTTCGAATCCATTGGATTCGTTTCTTGCGCTGACCATAGCTTTCTTCGGGGTCAGTCTTGTACAGTTCATAAAGATCTTCGGGCAGGTCCGTTGATGTACCCCCATGGTGCTGTCTGCCGCCCTTTCTTGCAGATTTCTCTTTTGCCATAAAGTTCAGACTGAAAGGCTTCAACAATGTCAAAGTCTTCCTTCTACTGGTCAGACAGGAACTGGCTTCAAGAGAATTTATATGATGTTGTAAGAATTTTGCAAATGAATGCTGACTATGAGAACCAAGGGATTCTCCCACGGACATGTACCTATGACAGCATTAAGGTGCGAGGGAAGGGGAAGAGGTCATATGCATTCTCAGAAGATTTTGAAGATAAATCAGTTTAGAACACATTGACCTCATAGTGCGAAGACATTCACTCATAGATAGAGAGTTGGTTCCAGATTTGTACGAATCCACAAATAGGTACAAGTGAGAAATCTAACTACTTTGTGAAGCATAAGTGAACATACTAGGCATATTATGAGATGCAGTATGAAATGGATCCAACTTGTGTGAACAGAAACTGCTTGTGGTAGAAAGTGATGAATCTATAGGATCAAAGGGGTCGTAAAAATGAGGTTTTATTTACCACACGAAGAACTGCTAGACGGAGTGGGAGAGGAGGCCGAGCAGTTCGATCGTCCGTGCCCTAACTTGGCGATAGAGGACACCTACGGTGACGGCGGAGAAGACAATGTCCGCGACCGGCGTGAAGACGGTGTCGGTGAGGTCGCGGGAGCTAAGCGCTTCGTCGCCAGCGTCGTCGAGGGCTAGCGGTGGTGCTAGGTTTTGTGCGAGAGTGGAAGAAGGGTAATGACTATGGTGAGGCGTGTATTTATAGGGATAGGGACGACACAATGTTATTACACAGGAGCCCCTGGTGATTCACATCTGAAGGACATGTGGTTATCATGCAACACATCAGAGGTTGTTCCACGTTCCCACGCACGCCTGGATTGTCGGGTGGTCATTCCCACTTCTCCAGGTTTTAGATGAAAGGATTTAGTATTGAAAACGGATTAATGTTTGTCTCTGTGTCTTCTGCTGACAAGGATGCAGAGAAGACATTTTGACAGTGTCAATAGAATGCATATGATTTGGATAGATAGACTTAGGAAAGAAGCATAGAGGGGTTAGGGTCCGATCACATTCACTTAGTTCGAAAGATTCAGCAAGAAGCCATAGCTATAAGTGAATGCTGTAGAGGACTGAAACCAAATCAGTAAGTTGAACATAAAGAGGAGAACTTTTAATCATTGAAGACAAACAAAATGCGAAGACTTTGCAAATTTAACGCCATGAGATAGACACTTCAAAGGGAAGAATTTTGGTGGTGGCGTTACCCACCGTATAGGAAGTATTAGACCCAGACACGGCGCACAATTATTGAGGCACTCCGAAGTCAAATTCCACGTTAATATATTCACACTCATAATGTAAGTCTTCATTGATTGAAGATATACTTTACTTCGTGTGTTGCACATCTATGTCATCAACATGCTTAAGTGTTAGGACGTGTGCCTGATCACAGGACATTTGAGGATTCTAAGATATTAGCTCACACCGTAACTTGCAAAACCTCTTCTCATCCAAAGGCTTGGTGAAGATATCTGCCAATTGCTCTTCAGTGTTGACGTGTATGATATCAATATCTTCCTTCATAAGATGATCTCTGAGAAAGTGATGACGAATTTCAATGTGCTTTGTCTTTGAGTGCTGAACTGGGTTGTTGGCAATCTTGATGGCACTTTCATTATCGCAGTAGAGTGGCACTTGCTTCAGATGAATGCCATAGTCCTTGAGTGTTTGCTTCATCCATAGAAGCTGAGCGCAGCAAGATCCAGCAGCTATGTATTCAGATTCAGTAGTGGAGAGAGATACACAGTTCTACTTCTTTGAAGACCAACATACAAGTGATCGTCCCAGAAAATGACATGTGCATGATGTGGACATGCGATCTAACTTGTCACCAGCATAATCAGCATCCGAGAATCCAACTAAATCAAACTCTGAACCCTTTGGATACCATAATCCTAGTGTTGGGGTGTGAGCCAAATATCTAAGAATTCGCTTCACAGCTAAGTCATGTGATTCCTTTGGTGCCGCTTGGAACCGGGCACACATGCAAATACTAAGCATGATATCTGGCCTGGATGCACATAAATAAAGCAAGGAACCAATCATGGAGCGGCATACCTTTTGATCGAACTCTTTACCATTGTCGTCGGGACCCAGATGGTGCTTGGCTGGCATTGGCGTCGTGTAGCCTTTGCAGTCTTGCATTCCAAATTTCTTCAGGCAATCTTTGAGGTATTTCTCTTGAGATATAAGGATGTCCTTGCGTTGCTGACGTATTTGAAGACCAAGGAAGAACTTCAGCTCACCCATCATGGACATCTGATATTGCTCTTGCATCATATATCCAAATTCTTCACTGTATTTCTGATTGGTGCAGCTGAAGATAATGTCATCCACATATATTTGGCACACAAACAGTTCACCATCATATGTCTTCGTGAAGAGAGTGGGATCGAGAGAACCAGGTTTGAAGCCTTTGCTCTTCAGGAAGTCTTTGTGTGTGCCATACCAAGCCCGAGGGGCTTGTTTGAGGCCATACAGTGCCTTGTTGAGCTTGCACACCATGTCAGGATGTTTTGGATCTTCAAAGCGAGGCGGTTGTGCAACATACACTTCTTCTTCAATCTTTCCACTGAGAAAAGCGCTCTTCACATCCATTTGATACAGACAAATGGTATGATGATTTGCATAGGCCAGTATTATGCGTATGGCTTCAAGCCTAGCCACAGGAGCAAATGTATCATCGAAGTCAATCCCTTCAACTTGAGTGTATCCTTGAGCAATGAGACGAGCTTTGTTTCTAACAACTTGACCATGCTCATCTTGCTTGTTGCGATATATCCATTTAGTGCCTATTATATTGTGCTTACGAGGATTAGGACGCTTAACCAGTTCCCATACATTATTCAGCTCAAACTACTGGAGCTCTTCTTGCATGGCTTGAATCTATTCAGGTTCCATGAAGGCTTCATCAACTTTCTTGGGTTCAAATATTGAGACAAATGCGAAGTGCCCATAGAAGTTATGTAACACCCCGGATATAACTTTCCCAATTTGTACTCCAACTCTTGCCGTTTCCGGCGTTAAGTTATTTTACTTTCTCGGGTTTGGGTCTTTGTCTCCGTGTGTTGTTATCGTTGTCATGCATCTCATATCATGTCATCATGTGCATTGCATTTGCATACGTGTTCATCTCATGCATTCGAGCATTTTCCCCGTTGTCCGTTTTGCATTCAGGCGCATCGTTCTCCTCCGGCGATCATTTCTAGCTTTCTTTCGTGTGTGGGGATTAAACATTTCTGGATTGGAACAAGACTTGCCAAGCGGCCTTGGTTTTCTACCGGTAGACCGCCTGTCAAGTTTCATATCATTTGGACTTCGTTTGATACTCCAACGGTTAACCGAGGGACCGAAAAGGCCTCGTGTGTGTTGCAGCCCAACACCCTTACAATTTATCCCAAAACCCACCTAAACCTGCTCCATCGTCTAGAGCGTTCGATCACGATCGCGTGGCTGAAAACCACACCTCATTTGGACCCTCCTAGCTCCCTCTATGCCTATAAATAGGTCTCTCCCCGAAATTCTGGATCCCCCTCGTCCAAAACCCTAAAATTCGTCTCCGCGCCAGCCGGACACGTCCGTCCGGGCCGGACGCTTCCACCGCCGCCAACCGGGAGCTGCCACGTGGCGCCCCCGGACCACATCATCGCCCCGCGCCGCCACGCCCGCTCGGGCCCGTCCCCGGCCCTCCCGGCCCGACTCGGGGCACAGCCGCCCGCCACCCTTCTCCTCCCGAGCCAGTGCCGTGCCCTGTCGCCTCCACCGCGAGCTCCGCTGCCCCACCATCGCTGCCCCGCTGCCGCAGTTCGCCGGCGACCGCGGCCACCATCACCGCCCCGGGCCCGCGCCCCTCGATGCCCCTTGGGTCCCGCGCCTGGCCGCGCCTCCCCGGATCCCCTCTCCGGCGAGTACCTGGTCGCCGGATCTCCTCTCCGGCGAGCTCTCCTCGCGACTCCGGCGAGAGTCTGGCCGACCTCGGATTGCGTGCCCCCGATCTGGACATATTAGGGTTGACCCCGTTTTTCCCGCTAAGTCCTTAATCCATGTGCTCATGTTCATCATGCTATATCTCCGCATCCATAGCTCCGATTCATGCATATAACATATCAATTTGTTCGTCTCAGAGAGTACATCATTTTGTTCCTTTGCATCATTTTCATTTGAGTTCATCTTGATGCCCAAAATGCTATTAGAAGAGGGCTACTTGAGTTAATTATCAGATCTGCTACTCCATTTGCATATTTGTCATTTTTGCCATGATTATTGTGTGCATGTTATGCCCATGAGCTCTACATATGTTTTGTTAAGGGTTTTTCCATCTTTCCAGAGGTGCAACCCATGTATTTTTGTGATGTGTGTGGTGACTAGCACAAGCTTGCCAAGTGAGGCACTTGGTAACTCTGTTTTCAGGGACTTAGCATTTCCACTAAGTCCTTGAGCTGTTTATCTCATGTTGTCATATGTTCATGTTATTTTCTAGTGATCTGTGCCTCTTTTGAGGATGATCCGTTAGGATGTTTTGTTAATCTTGTAGTGCTCTATCCATCCATGTCTTTGTTTGCAATTATGGAGCACCCTAGCTTGAGTCAATCGAGCTCTACTTTTGCCAATTTGTGAATCTGGGCAGATTGTCAACTTGTTTGCATTTTTGCCGATGATGTTGTAGTTGATCCGTGGATGCTATGTATTTGTTCTTGCCATGTATAGCTTGCATTTTGTGTGTTCTAGATGTATGCATGCTTAGTTTGTCCTGACTTGCTCTGTAGTGAGTGCATCGAGCTCGTAAACATGCCTACTTGATATATGTTTCAGCATGCTCCAGTTTTCACTAAGTCTGAGAACTGATTATGTTTTTGCCATGTTCACATGCTTGCAATTGTATTTTCTGATCCCTTTTGGCTCAAGGCCACTAAGGGACTTTTGTTAATCTCTTTGAGTAGCTCCATGCCATGCTTTACTTTGCCATGTTCAGGTCCTGTAGAAGGTAGTTTTGTTGCTCCGAAGAGTGCTATCTGATCTGAAATTCCAGACAAGTGTTAATTTCACTAAGTCTGAAATCTGTTTACCATATGCATTTTTGCCATGCTTGTTTGAACCTGTTAATGGGTGTATTGGCCGTAGCTCAGTGCTAGACTTTTGTTAAGCATCTTTAATGCATCCCTGCCATGTATTTTGATGCCATGTTTGGGTGCTATAGCATGTTCATCTTGTTGCATTTAGATGGCTACTTGCTATAAATCGCAGACCGGTGTCATATTTGAATTGCTTGCCATTTCCAAACCATAACTCCGATTCCGGCGTTCTTTATATTGTTTTCTAGCGATTTCATCTCATCTTTCCAGTGGCACACTTGGATTTCCACGTTGAGGCCAGGTTCATGCATTCCTTGTCACATCTTGCATATGCATCCCGCATCGCATCCCGCATAGCATACCATCCTTGCATCATATTGTTTGATCCTTGCACGTGGTTGATTGTGTCCTTGTTGCTTGTTTGTCTTGTTTGGGTAGAGCCGGGAGACGAGTTCGCTAACGAGGAGCCCGTTGAGTTTGCTTTCGAGGATCCAGTCAACTCTGACAACTTTGCAGGCAAGATGATCATACCCTCGAAATCACTACTATCTTTGCTATGCTAGATTGCTCGCTCTTTTGCTATGCCAATGCTACGATGCCTACCACTTGCTTTCAAGCCTCCCAAATTGCCATGTCAAACCTCTAACCCACCATGTCCTAGCAAACCGTTGATTGGCTATGTTACCGCTTTGCTCAGCCCCTCTTATAGCGTTGCTAGTTGCAGGTGAAGATTGGAGGCCGTTCCTTGTTGGAACATTTATTTACTTGTTGGGATATCATTATATTATCTTGTTATCTTAATGCATCTATATACTTGGTAAAGGGTGGAAGGCTCGGCCTCTCGCCTAGTGTTTTGTTCCACTCTTGCCGCCCTAGTTTCCGTCATATCGGTGTTATGTTCCCGGATTTTGCGTTCCTTACGCGGTTGGGTTATAATGGGAACCCCTTGATAGTTCGCCTTGATTAAAGCTTTTCCAGCAATGCCCAACCTTGGTTTTACCATTTGCCACCTAGCCTCTTTTTCCCTTGGGTTTCCGGAGCCCGAGGGTCATCTTATTTAACCCCCCCCCGGGCCAGTGCTCCTCTGAGTGTTGGTCCACCTGTCAGCTGCCGGTGGCCACCAGGGGCAACTCTGGGCTGGCCTACCCGTACCTAGGACAATCTGAGTGTGCCCTGAGAAAGAGATATGTGCAGCTCCTATCGGGATTTGTCGGCACATTCGGGCGGTGTTGCTGGTCTTGTTTTAACCTGTCGAAGTGTCTTGAAGAACCGAGATACCGAGTCTGATCGGAACGTCTTGGGAGGAGGTCTATTCCTTCGTTGACCGTGAGAGCTTGTCATGGGCTAAGTTGGGACTCCCCTGCAGGGATTTGAACTTTCGAAAGCCGTGCCCGCGGTTATGGGCAGATGGGAATTTGTTAATGTCCGGTTGTAGATAACTTGAACCTTAACTTAATTAAAATGAATCAACTGAGTGTGTTACCGTGATGGCCTCTTCTCGGCGGAGTCCGGGAAGTGGACACGGTGTTGGAGTAATGCTTGCGCAGGTTGCTCTCTAGTTTCTCGCTCGCGCTTTGCCTCCTCTTCTCGCTCTCTTTTGCGAACAGGATAGCCACCATATATGCTAGTCGCTTGCTGCAGCTCCACTTATATTTACCTTGCCTTACCTATAAGCTTAAATAGTCTTGATCGCGAGGGTGCGAGAGTGCTGAGTCCCTGTGGCTCACAGATTACTATTACACCAGATGCAGGGCCTGATGATTCCGCTCCAGGTGACGCGCTCGAGCTCAAGTGGGAGTTCGACGAGGACTCTCAACGTTACTATGTTTCCTTTCCTGATGATCAGTAGTGGTGCCCAGTTGGGGGTGATCGGGACCGTGTCGCATGTTGGGTTATCTTTTATTTTGGCGCCGTAGTCGGGCCATGAGTGTTTGGATGATGTAATGTTATTTATGTACCTTGATTGACGTGGCGAGTGTAAGCCAACTATGTTATCTCCCCTTTATTATTATATTACATGGGATGTGTAAAGATTACCTTACTTGCGACATATGCCTTCAATGCGATTATGTCTCTAAGTCGTGCCTCGACACGTGGGAGCTATAGTCGCATCGAGGGTGTTACAAGTTGGTAATCAGAGCCTTCCCCGACCTTAGGAGCCCCATTGCTTGATCGTTTTAGCAGCCGAGTTGTGTCTAGAAAAATGTTTTGAGTCATTTAGGAATTATATATCGGAGAGTTAGGAATTCTTTTTACTTCCCAGTCTCCTCATCGCTCTGGTAAGGCATCCTGACGTAGAGTTTTGACTCTTCTCTTCTCAAATTTCACTAAAATTTTTTAGGATCACGCGGGTATCTTGGAATCGTTCTGATGGTTTTATGATGAGAACATTGTCTTGGTGCCTCCTGTCAGGGGTTTTGTGGAAGTGTCCCGGGGAGTTGAGCTCTGAGGTGTTGTCGTCATAATTTTATCGTTGCAGTTCTGGAATACCTGAGTTTAGTACGCCGACATCGAAAATCTCTTTTATGCAGTTCGTTGGTGAGATAACCTCGACGCCACCCAGTACTGGGGCGGGAGTTCGGGAGTATCGCCATAACTTGTATAACGGATGCTTTTCGAAGGTTGAGGTAGATGGTTTCCGAAGTTTTCTCGGTTATGTGTTGAAGGATGGATACAGCTGGATGTAGGATTTGCTAGATTTGGGTGAGATATTATGCTTCCCCTGTATCCCCAACACCTGATTGCATAACTGGAAAGGTTCGGGAGTTTCATAGGTGGGAATTCTAGTAGCTCTAGTTCTTCTTCCACGGATATTGGTTTGAGATTGGGATTTCTTACCGATTATTCGTTCTTGATCCGTACCTTGTTGATTTATTTCTCTACCTAAATTCTAAGTGGCTTCTCAATTTATGGATATGTGACCATTTCAAGAGGAATGCATTCGTTCATTTTGTTCGGATGTGAAGACTATATGTTGCAATTTTCATTCCGTTGGATTCAGCTTCAATATTTGTCTGTCAATGTGCTAATGGTGGTCAACCTCTTCAGGATGGCTCCTCCAACGCGCACGACTCCGAATCCTGATCCGCCACCACCTCCACCTCCTCCGGAGGCATGGCAAGCTGTGATGGCCGCAACCAATGCAAACACACAGTTGATCATGCAAATTCTCCAAGAGCGCAATCAAGGCAACCAAGGGAACCAAGGCAACAATCAGAATCACTTTGCTACACTCAACCAGTTCCTTGCTAACGGGCCAAAGACTTTCAGCAATTGTGTTGAGGCAACCGATGCTGACGATTGGCTTGTGGATCTGTGCAAGCATTTCGAGTGCAGTAACGTCAGGCCTGAGGACTTTGTCAAGTTCGCTTCCTTCCAACTCAAAGATCAAGCTGCAGAATGGTTCCAGCAGTACAAGGACTCCAGAGGTGGACGTGTTATCACTTGGGATGAATACCGTCAAGATTTCAGAGCTCACCATATCCCTCAGAGCCTGGTTGAAAGCAAGCGTGAGGAATTCCGCAACCTGAAGCAAGGATCTTTGTCTGTCTATGACTACAACAAGTTGTTTCAGAAGCTCGCCCGCTTTGCCAAGCAGGACGTACCTGATGAGAAGAGCATGATATACCAGTTCAGGGGTGGTCTCAGAGAAGAAATTCAGCTAGCTCTTGTTCTCTTTGAGCCCTTGAGGTACGATGAGTTCTACAACATGGCATTGAAGAAAGAGGCCGCTCAGTTGAGGTGTGATGCTTCCAAGAAGCGAGTCAGAGATGTTACTCCTTCCTCTACTCAAGTGGCCAAGCAGCAGAAGTATTGGCTTCCTCCTCCTCCGTTCCGTCAGCCGTATCAGCAGAAGAGCAAAGGTGGCAGTGGATCTTCCCACCCGCCCAACCCTGGCTTTCAGAACAAGACTTCGTCTCAACCTCCAAGATCGAGTGCTCCGTATCACCGTCCGCTTTCAGAGGTCATGCGCAACAAGTGCCAACAGAAGGGTCACTATGACAACAAGTGTTTCAACCAGAGGCGTCTTCCTCCTCCTCCTCCTGTCAGATCGGCAAGTACAGCTATGGTCAAGCATAACACCAAGTCCGCCAAGGTCAATTTGATGAACGCAGCTCAGGCAGAGGATTCGTCACATGTCATCATGGGTAACCTTCCTGTTAATGACATTCCAGCTAAAGTTCTTTTTGACACTGGTGCATCGCATTGTTTCATCTCGAGACCGTTTACATCTAGGCATGAATTGGTTTCGCAAGTTTTGCCTAGTCCATTAGCAGTTGTCTCTCCCGGTAAGCGCATGCATGCTAACTCCATCGTTCCGGATGTTACTATCACCTTGGGTGACTACAAGTTTCTGGCTTCTCCAACGGTTCTTGGTGACTCAGATATTGATCTTATTCTCGGAATGGATTGGCTTTCTAAGCACAAGGCACATCTTGGTTGTGCTGCCAGGGAGATTCAATTGACTCATTCGTTTGAGGATGTAATTGTCTTTGCCGCTCGGGATAATACCATCCGTCTGTTTTCTCTCAATGAGAAGGGTGAACTCGATGCTATCTTGCAAATTCCAGTCGTTTGCGAATATCAAGACGTCTTTCCAGAAGAGCTTCCAGGAATGCCTCCGCACCGGCCAGTTGGATTCGTTATTGATCTTGAGCCTGGCACGGAACCTGTGTGCAAGCGTCCTTACAAGCTCGGACCTGAAGAGTTGAAGGAGCTGAAGAAGCAACTCGATATTCAAGAGAAAATGGGTCTCATCCGGCCTAGTTCTTCTCCGTGGGGTTGTGGTGTTCTTTTTGTGAAGAAGAAGGATGGAACGGACCGACTTTGTGTTGATTACCGTCCATTGAACAAGAAGACCATCAAGAACAAATACCCACTTCCCAACATCAATGAGCTGTTCGAACAACTCAAAGGTGCCCAAGTATTCTCCAAGCTTGATCTCCGTATGGGTTATCATCAGATTCGAATCCGTGAGCAAGATATTCCCAAGACGGCTTTCAGGACAAGCTATGGTTCATATGAATACACTGTCATGTCTTTTGGCCTCGTCAACGCTCCTCCGACTTTCTCTCGCATGATGAACTTCATCTTCAACGCCTACACCAATGACTTCGTTTTGGTCTATCTCGACGACATTCTGGTTTTCTCGAAGAACAAGGAAGATCATGCCAAGCACTTGCGTTTGGTTCTTGATAAGCTCAGGGAACATCAGTTCTACGCCAAGTTCTCCAAGTGCGAATTTTGGCTCGATGAGGTTCTTTATCTTGGTCATATCATCTCTGCCAAGGGCATTGCCGGTGAATCCTGAGAAGGTGTCTGCAATTGTGAATTGGGAACCTCCTCAGAACGTGAAGCAACTCCGTAGCTTCCTCGGTCTCGCAAGCTACTGTCGAAGATTCGTTGAAAACTTTTCTAAGATCGCGAAGCCTCTCTCAAATCTTCTCCAGAAGCACGTCAAGTACGTTTGGTCTCCGGAGTGTGACATTGCTTTCAACACTTTGAAAGAGAAATTGATCACTGCTCCAGTTCTGACTCCGCCTGATGAATCCAAGCCGTACGAGGTCTTTTGTGATGCCTCTCTCCAAGGTCTTGGCGCAGTATTGATGCAAGAGAAGAAAGTTGTTGCTTATACCTCTCGCCAGTTGAAGCCTAATGAGAAGAACTACCCCACTCATGATCTCGAGTTGGCGGCAGTTGTGCATGCTCTTTTGACTTGGAGACATCTCTTATTGGGAAGAAAAGTGGACATTTTCACTGATCACAAGAGTCTCAAGTACATCTTCACTCAGCCTAATCTCAACCTCAGGCAAACTCGATGGGTCGAAATGATTCAAGAGTATAATCCGAGTATCGAGTATACTCCAGGCAAGGCCAATGTGATTGCTGACGCATTGAGCAGAAAGGCTTACTGCAACAGTCTGATTCTCAAGCCTTATCAACCCGAGCTTTGTGAAGCTTTCCGCAAACTTAATCTGCAAGTTGTTCCTCAAGGTTTCCTCGCCAACCTTCAAGTCTCTCCTACCTTAGAAGACCAGATTCGCCAAGCCCAGCTTCTTGATGCTATGGTGAAAAAGGTGAAGATTGGGATTGCCAAGAGTCAACCCAAGTACAAGTGCTACCGCCTTGATGACAAGGACACTCTCTTCTTCGAGGATCGTATTGTTGTACCCAAAGGTGAACTTCGTAAAGTGATCATGAACGAGGCTCACAATTCTCTCCTCTCCATCCACCCTGGGAGCACGAAGATGTATCAGGACCTTAAGCAGGCTTATTGGTGGACTCGAATGAAGCGCGAGATTGCTCAATTCGTGAATGAATGTGATGTCTGCAGAAGAGTGAAGGCAGAACACCAAAGGCCAGCTGGTCTCCTCCAACCTCTTGCCATTCCAGAATGGAAGTTTGACCACATTGAAATGGACTTCGTGACTGGGTTTCCAAAGTCCAAGCGTGGCAATGATGCTATATTCGTTGTCATCGACAAACTCACCAAAGTGGCTCACTTTCTGCCTATCAAAGAGTCGATCACTGCAGCTCAATTGGCGGAACTCTATACCTCTCGGATTGTCTCTCTGCACGGTATTCCTCAAGTGATCTCTTCAGACCGTGGCAGCATCTTTACCTCCAAGTTTTGGGATTCTTTTCAGAAGGCCATGGGCACCAACATCCGCTTCAGCACAGCTTTCCATCCTCAAACTAGCGGTCAAGTCGAGCGTGTCAACCAGATTCTTGAAGATATGCTCAGGGCTTGTGTGATCTCCTTCGGCATGAAGTGGGAGGATTGTCATCCTTATGCTGAATTCTCCTACAACAACAGTTTTCAAGCAAGTTCGGGCAAGGCCCCATTTGAAATTCTGTATGGCAGGAAGTGCCGTACCCCTCTCAACTGGTCTGAAACCGGTGAACGTCGGCTTTTGGGAAATGACTTAATCACAGAGGCAGAGGAAATGTGCAAAGTCATTCGAGATAACCTCAAAGCAGCCCAATCCCGTCAGAAGAGCTACTATGATAGTAAGCACCGTGATTTGGCTTTCGAGATCGGAGATCATGTTTACCTCCGTGTCTCTCTTATGAAAGGTACTCGTCGCTTCGGTATCAAAGGGAAGCTTGCCCCCAGATACGTGGGACCTTTCAAGATTGTCAGCAAGAGAGGCGATCTCGCCTATCAACTCGAGCTCCCTTCAAACTTTGCAAATGTTCATGATGTGTTCCATGTCTCTCAGCTCCGAAAGTGCTTCAAGACTCCTGACCGCACCGTCAACTTCGAGGACATTGAGCTCCAAGAAGATCTTTCCTATCGTGAGCACCCAGTTGCTATTCTTGAAGAGACTGAACGCAAGACTCGCAATAAGTCAATCAAATTCCTCAAAGTCAAGTGGTCACACCATTCCGACTGTGAAGCTACCTGGGAACGCGAGGATCACCTCCGTTCTGAGTACCCGGCGTTCTTTCAGTCCTAGATCTCGGGACGAGATCCTTTCGTAGTGGTGGAGTGTTGTAACACCCCGGATATGACTTTCCCAATTTGTACTCCAACTCTTGCCGTTTCCAGCGTTAAGTTATTTTATTTTTTCGGGTTCGGGTCTTTGTCTCCGTGTGTTGTTATCGTTGTCATGCATCTCATATCATGTCATCATGTGCATTGCATTTGCATACGTGTTCATCTCATGCATTCGAGCATTTTCCCCGTTGTCTGTTTTGCATTCCGGCACTTCGTTCTCCTCCGGTGATCATTTCTAGCTTTCTTTCGTGTGTGGGGATTAAACATTTCCGTATTGGAACGAGACTTGCCAAGCGGCCTTGGTTTACTACCGGTAGTCCGCCTGTCAAGTTTCGTATCATTTGGACTTCGTTTGATACTCCAACGGTTAACCGAGGGACCGAAAAGGCCTCGTGTGTGTTGCAGCCCAACACCCTTACAATTTGGCCCAAAACCCACCTAAACCTGCTCCATCGTCTAGAGCATTCGATCACGATCGCGTGGCCGAAAACCGCACCTCATGTGGACTCTCCTAGCTCCCTCTATGCCTATAAATAGGTCTCTCCCCGAAATTCCGGATCCCCCTCGTCCAAAACCCTAAAATTCGTCTCCGCGCCGGCCGGACACGTCCGTCCGGGCCGTACGCTTCCGCCGCCGCCAACCGGGAGCTGCCACGTGGCGCCCCCGGACCACATCATCGCCCCGCGCCGCCAGGCCCGCTCGGGCCCGTCCCCGGCCCTCCCGGCCCGACTCGGGGCACAGCCGCCCGCCGCCCTTCTCCTCCCGAGCCGGCGCCGCGCCCCGTCGCCTCCGCCGCGAGCTCCGCCACCCCACCATTGCCGCCCCGCTGCTGCAGTTCACCGGCGACCGCGGCCACCATCGCCGCCCCGGGCCCGCGCCCCTCGCTGCCCCTCGCCGCCCCTTGGGTCCCGCGCCCGGCCGCGCCTCCCCGGATCCCCTCTCCAGCGAGTACCTCATCGCCGGATCTCCTCTCCGGCGAGCTCTCCTTGCGACTCCGGCGAGAGTCCGGCCGACCTCGGATTGCGTGCCCCCGATCCAGATCTGGAAATATTAGGGTTGACCCCGTTTTTTCCCTAAGTCCTTAATCCATGTGCTCATGTTCGTCATGCTATATCTCCGCATCTGTAGCTCCTATTCATGCATATAGCATATCAAATTGTTCGTATCAGAGAGTACATCATTCCATTCCTTTGCATCATTTTCATTTGAGTTCATCTTGATGCCCGGAATGCTGTTAGAAGAGGTCTACTTGAGTTAATTGTCAGATCTGCTACTCCATTTGCATATTTGTCATTTTTGCCATGATTATTGTGTGCATGTTATGCCCATGAGCTCTACATATGTTTTGTTAAGGGTTTTTCCATCTTTCCAGAGGTGCAACCCATGTATTTTTGTGATGTGTGTGGTGACTAGCACGAGCTTGCCAAGTGAGGCACTTGGTAATTCTGTTTTCAGGGACTTAGCATTTCCACTAAGTCCTTGAGCTGTTTATCTCATGTTATCATATGTTCATGTTGTTTCCTAGTGATCCGTGCCTCTTTTGAGGATGAACCATAAGGATGTTTTGTTAATCTTGTAGTGCTCTATCCATCCATGTCTTTGTTTGCAATTATGGAGCACGCTAGCTTGAGTCAATCAAGCTCTACTTTTGCTACTTTGTGAATCTGGGTAGATTGTCAACTTGTTTGCAATTTTGCCGATGATGTTGTAGTTGATCCGTGCATGCTATGTATTTGTTCTTGCCATGTCTAGCTTGAATTTTGTGTGTTCTAGATGTATGCATGCTTAGTTTGTCCTGACTTGCTCCGTAGTGAGTGCATCGAGCTTGTAAACATGCCTACTTGATATCTGTTTCAGCATGCTCCAGTTTTCACTAAGTCTGAGAACTGATTATGTTTTTGCCATGTTCACATGCTTGCAATTGTATTTTCTGATCCCTTTTGGCTCAAGGCCACTAAGGGACTTTTGTTAAGCTCTTTGAGTAGCTCCATGCCATGCTTTATTTTGCCATGTTCATGTCCTGTAGCATGTAGTTTTGTTGCTCCGAAGGGTGCTATCTGATCTGAAATTCCAGACAAGTGTTAATTTCACTAAGTCTGAAATCTGTTTGCCATATGCATTTTTGCCATGCTTGTTTGAACCTGTTAATGGATGTATTGGCCGTAGCTTAGTGCTAGACTTTTATTAAGCATCTTGAGTACATCCCTTCCATGTATTTTGTTGTCATGTTTGGCTGCTGTAGCATGTTCATCTCATTGCATTTAGATGTCTACTTGCTGTAAATCGCAGACCGGTGTCATATTTGAATTGCTTGCCATTTCCAAACCGTAACTCCGATTCCGATGTTCTTTATATCGTTTTCAAGTGATTTCATATCATCTTTCCAGTGGAACACTTGGATTTCCAAGTTGAGGCCAGGTTCATGCATTCCTTGTCACATCTTGCATGTGCATCCCGCATCGCATCCCGCATAGCATACCATCCTTGCATCATATTGTTTGATCCTTGCACGTGGTTGATTGTGTCCTTGTTGCTTATTTGTCTTGTTTGGGTAGAGCCGGGAGACGAGTTCCCTAACGAGGAGCCCGTTGAGTTTGCTTTCGAGGATCCAGTCAACTCTAACAACTTTGCAGGCAAGATGATCATACCCTCGAAATCACTTCTATCTTTGCTATGCTAGATTGCTCGCTCTTTTGCTATGCCAATGCTACGATGCCTACCACTTGCTTTCAAGCCTCCCAAATTGCCATGTCAAACCTCTAACCCACCATGTCCTAGAAAACCGTTAATTGGCTATGTTACCGCTTTGCTCAACCCCTCTTATAGCGTTGCTAGTTGCAGGTGAAGATTGAAGACCGTTCCTTGTTGGAACATTTATTTACTTGTTGGGATATCATTATATTATCTTGTTATCTTAATGCATCTATACACTTGGTAAAGGGTGGAAGGCTCGGCCTCTCGCCTAGTGTTTTGTTCCACTCTTGCCGCCCTAGTTTCCGTCATATCGGTGTTATGTTCCTGGATTTTGCGTTCCTTACGCGGTTGGGTTATAATGGGAACCCCTTGATACTTCGCCTTGATTAAAGCTTTTCCAGCAATGCCCAACCTTGGTTTTACCATTTTCCACCTAGCCTCTTTTTCCCTTCGGTTTCCGGAGCCCGAGGGTCATCTTATTTAAACCCCCCGGGCCAGTGCTCCTCTGAGTGTTGGTCCACCTGTCAGCTACCGGTGGCCACTAGGGGCAACTCTGGGCTGGCCTACCCGTACCTAGGAAAATCTGAGTGTGCCCTGAGAAAGAGATATGTGCAGCTCATATCGGGATTTGTCGGCACATTTGGGCGGTGTTGCTGGTCTTGTTTTAACCTGTTGAAGTGTCTTGAAGAACCGAGATACCAAGTCTGATCGGAACGTCTTGGGAGGAGGTCTATTCCTTCGTTGACCGTGAGAGCTTGTCATGGGCTAAGTTGGGACTCCCATGCAGGGATTTGAACTTTCGAAAGCCGTGCCCGCGGTTATGGGCAGATGGGATTTGTTAATGTCCGGTTGTAGATAACTTGAACGTTAACTTAATTAAAATGAATCAACCGAGTGTGTTACCGTGATGGCCTCTTCTCGGCGGAGTCCGGGAAGTGGACACGGTGTTGGAGTAATGCTTGCGCAAGTTGCTCTTTAGTTTCTCGCTCGCACTTTGCCTCCTCTTCTCGCTCTCTTTTGCGAACGGGTTAGCCACCATATATGCTAGTCACTTGCTGCAGCTCCACTTATATTTACCTTGCCTTACCTATAAGCTTAAATAGTCTTGATCGCGAGGGTGCGGGATTGCTGAGTCCCTGTGGCTCACAGATTACTAGTACACCATGCCTGATGATTCCGCTCCAGGTGACGCTCTAGATCTCAAGTGGGAGTTCGACGAGGACTCTCAATGTTACTATGTTTCCTTTCCTGATGATCAGTAGTGGTGCCCAGTTGGGGGTGATCGGGACCATGTCGCATGTTGGGTTATCTTTTATTTTGGCGCTGTAGTCGGGCCATGAGTGTTTGGATGATGTAATGTTATTTATGTACCTTGATTGACGCGACGAGTGTAAGCCAACTATGTTCTCTCCCCTTTATTATTATATTACATGGGATGTGTAAAGATTACCTTACTTGCGACATATGCCTTCAATGCGATTATGTCTCTAAGTCGTGCCTCGACACGTGGGAGCTATAGTCATATCGAGGGGGTTACAAGTTAGCTAGCTGTGTTGCCCTTGAACGAGTGAGTGGACCTGGTGCATTGATGCTATCAATTATCCTTTCAATCTGTACTTCATTTGCAACACGAGGATGGACAGGACGAAGATTTTGCTCTTGCTGATCATTGTCATCGTTAGAAGGATTGTCTTCATGTTGATGAGGTGCATAGATGATAAGTTCCTCTTCATGCTGATCTTTAGATGGTATGATTTCTCCAGTTCCCATAAGTTTGATTGATTCACTGGATGGAACTTCATCTAGCACATTTGGCAGATGCTCTCTTTGCGAGCCGTTAGTCTCATCGAACCACACATCCATAGTTTCAACCACTTTATAGTGAAAGATCTTGAAGACTCTGTAGGAGTGCGAATCCTTTCCATATCCAAGCATAAAACCTTCATGTGCTTTCGGTGCAAATTTTGAAGTGTGATGTGGATCCTTGATCCAGCAACTGGCACCAAATACTCTGAAGTAACTGACATTTGGCTTCTTGCCAGTAAGGAGCTCATATGATGTCTTGTTCAGAAGCTTGTGAAGATAAACACGGTTGATGATATGGCATGCAGTATCAATGGCTTCAGGCCAGAACTTTCTTGGAGTCTTGTATTCATCAAGCATCGTCCGGGCCATCTCAATAAGTGTTCTATTCTTGCGTTCGACGACGCCATTCTGCTGCAGCGGGTACGGAGCTGAGAATTCATGTGTGATGCCCAAAGTATCAAGATAAGTATCTAGGCCAGTGTTCTTGAATTTAGTGCCATTGTCACTTCTGATGTGCTTGATCTTGACGCCATAGTTGTTCATGGCTCGATTGGCGAAGCATCTGAAGACATCCTGCACATCAGTCTTGTAGAGGATTATATGCACCCACGTATATCTTGAATAATCATCAACAATGATAAAGCCATAGAGATAAGCAGTAGTAGTAAGAGTTGAGTAATGAGTGGAACCGAAAAGGTCCATGTGGAGCAGTTCGAAGGGTTGAGTCGTTGTCATGATTGTCTTCGAGGGATGCTTGGCCCTCGTCATCTTTCCTGCTTCACAGGCACCGCATAAGTGATCCTTCTTGAACTTAACGCCCTCGATGCCTATGACATGCTTCTTCCTTGCAAGAGTGTGCAAGTTCCTCATGCCAGCATGCCCTAGCCTCCGATGCCAGAGCCAGCATTCAGAAGCTTTTGCTAGAAGACATACGGAAAGTTGTGATCCTGCTGAGAAATCTACCACGTACAAATCATCTTTCCAATACCCTTCAAAGACTAGAGACTTGTCAGATTCCATTAGAACAAGGCAACTATATTTTCCAAACATCACAATCATGTTCAAATTGCAAAGCATTGAGACAGACATTAAGTTGAAACCAAGGGATTCAACAAGCATGACTTTATCCATCTGTTGATCCCTTGAGATTGCAACTCTACCTAGACCCAATACCTTGCTTTTACCAGTGTCAGCAAATGTGATGTGACTTTTGTCAGATGGACATAAGGTTGAGTCCATGAGAAGACTTCGCTTGCTAGTCATGTGATTAGTACACCCACTATCAATAATCCATTCTGAAGCAGCTGGTGTCATACCCTACAGTTCAGTTAGGGGGATAGGCTTCACGAAGAGAATTGTGAAGCATAAACATTTGACGAGCAAGTGGATTATGAAAGATTAGATCGAGGTTAGGACTGATAGGGCAAGTAGCAAGCGACTCAGGAACAAAATACATAATAAGACCATTTGGGCATTTGATCTTGCGCCCTACAAGATGTTTAAGGTCCCCAGCAATAGCTTTAGACGAATTTGATTGTCGGTTGGAGACCTTTCCCTGGAAAAGAGAGTTAAGCTTTCTTATCCACCCACACCTTCAAGGGTGGCTTCGAAGCAATGAGTCTAAGTGCAGCATCTGAGAACTTTGGCTTTGGAGCCCTAGCAAAAAGTCTTGGAGGTGGACAATAGTACTCATAAGAATAAGCAGAGTAATTCTTGGTCTTATGAACATGGCGGTTTGATGAAACGCGCTCATATTCATAGGCCTGAGTATGGCTTCCCTGCAAAACATTTGCGTTAGTGTGACTCAGGTAAGTCCTTTGTTTGTATGAAGCCTTTGGACCATATGAAGCATGTGGTCTCGGGTTTGCCTTCTTCACTTGTGGTGTCATGACGACATTCACAGGAAGATTCTCCAACAACCTTTTCGGCACCCAGACTTTATTCATAGGTGGCCCATTCCTGCAGTTAGTACCAATATACCTGGCAAACACTTCACCATTCTAATTCTTAAACAATTTATAGTTTGCATCAAAGGATTCATCAACAACAATGGGATTAGAACAATTGAATCCTGACAGGGTGGACGGATCCACTGAGGGTTCCTTTGCAGCAACCCATGTGCTTTTGGGGTACTGCTCAGGTTCCCAATAAGAGCCATCAGCATTCATTTTCCTTTTGAACCCAAGACCCTCTTTCCTAGGGTTTCGGTTCAGGATCTGCCTTTTGAGAACATCGCATAGTGTCTGATGCCCTTTGAGACTTTTGTACATCCCTGTTTCAAGCAATGTCTTCAACGTAGCATTTTCATCAGCAATAGCAGTGGTATCCTCAGCAGAGGGGTTAGTTACCACATCAACAATTGAAGATATTACAATAGTAGCAGCAGTAGAACATCCAGCAACAGAAGTAGCGTTGTCACGCTCAATGCATTTAAGACATGGTGGTTCAAATCCTTCCTGAGCGAAACTGATCTGTTTGGCGCGAAGTGACTCGTTTTCCTTTTGAAGATCTTCATGAGCCGCTCTCAATTTCTCAAGATCTTGCCTCCTTTGAAGATAATCATTGGAAAGATTTTCATGAGTTGTTGAGAGCGTTTCATGACGACTTTCAAGTTCCTCATACTTAACATGAAGATTTTTTATGTCTTGAATTAAGGACTGAGATCGAGTCATTTCTGCGTCTAACAGGTCATCGCTTTTGTCTAATAGTCTTTGAATATGTTCCATAGCTTTCTGTTGTTCAGTTGCAATTTTAGCAAGTGTTTTGTAGCTGGGTTTGGAACCACAATCAGAGTCATCTTCACTGGATGGTTGATAGTGAGTAGTGCGTTTGTTTACCTTGGCACCGCGTGCCATGAAGCAGTAGGTGGGAGCGGATGTAACGCCCCGAGACCGATGTGCCAGGTGTCGTTCAGTTATTTGCTGTTGTTGCTTTGTCATTTCTTGCATGTCATGCATTGCATATGATGTCATCATGCGCATTTCATTTGCATACGTGTTGCATCCGAGCATTTTCCCCGTTGTCCGTTTTGCGTTCCGGCGCTTCGTTCTCCTCCGGTGGTCATTTCTACCTTTCTTTCTTGTGTGGGGGTTAAACATTTCCGGACTGAACCGAGTTTTGCCAAGTGGCCTTGGTTTACTACCGGTAGACCGCCTGTCAAGTTTCGTACCATTTGGACTTCGTTTGATACTCCAACGGTTAACCGAGGGACCGAGAAGGCCTCGTGTGTGTTGCAGACCAACACCCTTCCATTTTGGCCCAAAACCCACCAAAACGCTCTCCATCATCTCGGTCGTTCGATCACGATCGCGTGGCTGCAAACCGCACCTCATTTGGACTCTCCTAGCATCCTCTACCTATAAATATGTGATCCCCTCCGAATTTTCGCGCAGTCCAAACCCTAACCTTCGTCCACCTCGCGCCGCCGGACAATTTCATCCGCGCCGGACATGTCCGCCGCCCTCAGCCACCTCACTCCGACCAACCGGAGGCCGCCACGTCACCTCGCCGCCGCCGCTAGCCAACCAGCGCGCGCCATCTGTCCGCTCCGTACCCCACTTCACCGCACCATGCCGCGGAGCCCGCGAGGCCCGCCGCAGGCCCTCCTGGGCCCGAGGTTCCCTGCCGCCACTCAAGATCCATGCGCATCGCCCCGAGCTCTAGATCGGGAGGAGCCCCAATACAGAGCCCCCGCCACCGGCGACCAGGTCGCGCCGCCCCCTGCTCCTTCCTTCTCCTGTCTCCTTCGTTTTCTCTCTAACTCTTCTTCCTCTCTCTGTTATGGAAGCCCGCCATGGGCGCCCGAAGCATGGACCGCCGCCGCCCTTGCCATCTCCAGCCAGAACCGGTAGCTAGGGACCGGATCCGCCCGTTCCTGGTCCTGCCTTGCCATTTGTGCTGCCGGAGTCGGAGCTCCTCCGCGCCAGTGCCGTCGCCGCTCGCCCACGTCGGGAGTTGGACGAACGCCTCCAGCGCCCCGTTGACCACGGCCTCCGCCCGCGTGGGCCCGCGCCTTCCCCACAGCCCAGCCAGCTCCAGCCGGCCCACCGGCCTGCCTCCTCCTCCTTCCTGGGCCAAAGCCCATGGGTGAGCCACTCCCCAGCGCCTCCTATTTTTTTTCTCCTTCCTGCTGTTGGGCTTGCCCCAGATTCGGCCCGCATCATTTTTTTTCCAGATCTGGACGATTTGTCTATTATCGAGAGATTGCCAGTTTTGCAGAAAAGTCCCCCTAGTTCATGCATTTAATAACTCACTAACCGTGCATCGGATTAAAATGTTTTATATATGAAACTTGCTCAGAATTTTGTGTAGATTAATAATATCCAACTTTCATCCATGTTTAAAATGTTTTAAATGAGGTTTGCTTATATTTGCCTATTGCCATGTTAAAATGATTTAATTCATAACTAAATAACCGTAGCTCCGTTTTTAACAAACTTTATATGTAAATGGGGTAGAATTTTGCCTAGTTTAACATGGTGGCTTCATTTTGCTTTCTTAACAACTCTAAAATTGTGTTTAAGGCAGAACAGTACCAAACCTAAAATATGCTCATGAGGAGTTTCCGGAATTGTTGTTCGTTGCTTCCGGCCTCATTTAACCTTGACTAGATAGGTAGTTTTCATTTGCTTCACCTCTTGCCATGCTATCAACATTTAATATTGTTGGGTACATAAAACGAGAGAGAACTAAATAATTGATGTGGTGTTTTGTCAATATGCATCCCGATGCATATTGAGCTCCACTTAATTTGTAGGATTGCTTGTGCACTTTGCCATGCCATGCCTCATTAAACCGGACGTGCATCATACTTGTTGTGCATCATGCCATGATCGTGTGATAGTTGTTTAATATGTTGTTTGCTTCTTTCCGGTGCGCTTCTTCGGGTTGTTTCCGATAACGTTGAGTTTGTGAGGATCCGTTCAACTTCGTCCGTTTGTCTTCTTCATGGACTTGTTCTTCTTGCTTGCGGGATCTCAGGCAAGATGATCATACCCTTGAAATCACTACTATCTTTGCTATGCTAGTTTGCTCGCTCTTTGCCATGCCAATGCTACGATGCCTACCATTTGCTTGTCAGCCTCCCAATTGCCATGCCAAACCTCTAGCCCACCATGTCCTAGCAAACCGTTGATTGGCTATGTTACCGCTTTTCTCAGCCCCTCTTATAGCGTTGCTAGTTGCAGGTGAAGCTTGGAGGCCGTTCCTTGTCGGGACATTTATTTTACTTGTTGGGATATCACAATATATCTTATTTAATAAATGCATCTATATACTTGGTAAAGGGTGGAAGGCTCGGCCTTATGCCTGGTGTTTTGTTCCACTCTTGCCGCCCTAGTTTCCGTCATATCGGTGTTATGTTCCTGGATTTTGTGTTCCTCACGCGGTTGGGCTATTATGGGAACCCCTTGACAGTTCGCCTTAAGTAAAGCTTTTCCAGCAATGCCCAACATTGGTTTTACCATTCACCACCCAGCCTTTTTCCCTTGGGAGTCGCGCATCCCGAGGGTCATCTTTATTTTAACCCCCCCGGGCCAGTGCTTGTCTAAGCGTTGGTCCAAACTAGAGCCCCTTGCAGCGCCACCTCGGGGAAACTCGAGGGTTGGTTTTAGTTGTACGGATTGCTTATCCGGTGTTGCCCTGAAAACGAGATATGTGCAGCTCCCATCAGGATGTCGGCACATCGGGCGGTGTTGCTGGTTTAGTTTTACCCTATCGAAATGTCTTGTTGTACCGGGATACTGAGTCTGATCGGAATGTCTCGGGTGGAGGTCTATTCCTTCTGTTGACCGTGAGAGCTTGTCATGGGCTAAGTTGGGACACCCCTGCAGAGATTTGAACTTTCGAAAGCCGTACCCACGGTTATGGGAAGATGGGAATTTGTTAACGTCCGGTTGTAGAAAACCTAAACTTAACCTTAATTAAAATGAGTCAACAGCGTGTGTAACCGTGATGGTCTCTTTCCGGCGGAGTCCGGGAAGTGAACACGGTTGTTGGAGTTATGCTTGACGTAGGTCGTTATAGGATCACTTCTTGATCATACTTTTATCGACCGTGCTTTGCCTTCTCTTCTCGCTCTCATTTGCGTATGTTAGCCACCATATATGCTAGTCGCTTGCTGCAGCTCCACCTCATACCTTTACCTTACCCATAAGCTTAAATAGTCTTGACCGCGAGGGTGCGAGATTGCTGAGTCCCTGTGGCTCACAAATACTTCCAAAACCAACTTGCAGGTGTCAATGAGTCCGTGTAGATGACGCAACCAAGCTCAGGAGGAGCTCGATGAAGATCGTGTTCTTTATGTTGTTTCGTTCTAGTTGATCAGTAGTGGAGCCCAGTTGGGGTCGATCGGGGACCTTTGTCGCATTTGGGGTTCTTCTTTCATTTTGGTTCCGTAGTCGGACCTTGATTGTATCTGTATGATGTAATGCTTTATTCATGTAATTGTGTGAAGTGGCGATTGTAAGCCAACTATGTATCTTTTTCCCTTATGTATTACATGGGTTGTGTGAAGATTACCTCACTTGCGACATATGCCTTCAATGCGATTATGTCTCTAAGTCGTGCCTCGACACGTGGGAGCTATAGTCGCTTCGAGGGTGTTACAAGTTGGTAATCAGAGCCTTCCCCGACCTTAGGAGCCCCATTGCTTGATCATTTTTAGCAGCCGTTGTTGAGTCTAGAAAAATGTTTTGAGTCATTTAGGAATTATATATCGGAGAGTTTAGGAATTCTTTTTTACTTCCCAGTCTCCTCATCACTCTGGTAAGGCATCCTGACGTAGAGTTTTGACTCTTCTCTTCTCAAATTTCACTAAAAAATTTTAGGATCATGCGGGTATCTTGGAATCGGTCCGATGGTTTTATGATGAGAACATTGTCTTGGTGCCTCCTGTCAGGGGTTTAGTGGAAGTGTCCCGGGGAGTTGAGCTCTGAGGTGTTGTCATCATAATTTTATCGTTGCAGTTCTGGAATACCTGAGTTTAGTACGCCGACATCGAAAATCTCTTTTATGCAGTTCGTTGGTGAGATAACCTCGACGCCACCCAGTACTGGGGTGGGAGTTCAGGAGTATTGCCATAACTTGTATAACGGATGCTTTTCGAAGGTTGAGGTAGATGATTTCTGAAGGTTTCTTGGTTATGTGTTGAAGGATGGATACAACTGGATGTAGGATTTGCTAGTTTGGGTGAGATATTATGCTTCCCCTGTATCCCCAACACCTGATTGCATAACCGGAAAGGTTCGGGAGTTTCATAGGTGGGAATTCTAGTAGCTCTTAGGATTTCTTTCCGACAGATGTATGATATGAAATTGGGGTTCGACGTCTAGTGGTACGCCTATTCACGGTTGGTTTTACAGTGGTCTCGTTGTGTCTTAAAGAGTCCTTGGCTATGCCGACTCGGGGACGCTTCTTATGTCATGTGCACTGCCTTGTACATGATGGTGTTGTACGATCGAGCCCGTGTAGGCCCCACCACGAAAACTTCGAACGAAATCTCTATCATATGTTTGTTCCGACTTATTCTGCAAGCCAATCCTTTGTTTTGTTTTGAGTTATGGTATTCGAGTTGCTTCAAAGTCAAATGTTGATTCCATCCCTTGTCTAAATGGTGTTCTCATACTCCGATGCGAATACTAATCCTTCTTGATCATCGAGATTGTGCTGTCAATCCTTTTTAACCGGTGTGTTTCTCTTCAAGTGGATCCGATCATTTCAACATCCGCAAGATCAAGTATCAGTTCTTCTCAACGCTATTTGTTTCATCCATCTCCAAGTTGCCTTTGTTTTTTTCCGCCCACCCACCCTTTTTCTTCAAGGATTCATATTTCTTAATCAAGTATCCATCTTAGTGATGTGAAGTCTTTACATTCTTTTCCGTCAATGTTCTTATCCGGTGATTCTCATGAAGATTCTAATGGAGCTTAGAGTTCACCATTCTTCATTCTTTTTCTTCTCCGGTGTTGTCAATTCAAGCTTTCGGTGTGGATCATATTCTTTTCCGTATTTCATTGCCTTCTCATACCGGTGCACCTCTTAATCATCTACTCCTCGCTATTCATTTGTTACGAAGTGCTGAAGATATCTTGAAGATTCTTATTTCCACTCTGCATTCGTTCAAGCTCTTTCGGGGATGTTTTCTCATTCAAGCCATTTAATTCAACCGGTGCATTCTCCTTTTCAAGTAATCATTCAACAGTGTTTCTTTTGAGTGGGCCCTAACCCACAGGTCTTTTCCCAGGATCTTACCTGACTCTTCTTATTTTCCCGGAGATATTATCAAATTCTTTTCCAAGTTTGACGTAAGAATGAGTTATCATCAGTCAAATGTATTTCTCCAAGTTCTTTCAAATTCTTTTCATCGTTGGCTCAACCTCTTTGTTTGATTCTTCCGGAGTGTCTAAATAATTCTTGGTGGTGTTTCTCGTTGTCATTCTCATCATTTGAAGACCGAAGAAGAGTTTCTCTTTAATCTTGCTCTATTCTCTTCAAGATTCATGGTGCTAGCTTGTTGCCATCCTCTCATAATTGTTTTCGATTGTGAGAATCCTTTTCACCCATCAGGAGATATTCAAGAGTCTTCTCAGTTTGTTCTCCGGAGCCCATCATTTCAGAAGATTTATTCATTCTCAGCTTTCAGTTATCATTCTCCGACCTTACTAGTGCAGCATTCAAGTGATCTCTAGTCGGTCCATGATCTATTATATTCACTTGTATCTAAATTCTCTCAAGCATCTTCGTTCATTTTATAATTCTTCCCGGTGTTTCTTTATATTCTCTTCGTTCTTTTTCAATTCTCACGGTGGTTCGCTCAAGATTCTTCTTCCTTCATTTATCTTATCAATTTATTCATTGTTTCAATTCGTACGGTGGTTCATTGAAGACGTTCTCAAGTTTATGTTATATCTCTCTTAATCTTTTCTATGAGAATAAGTAATATGTCAAATTCGTTGATTGTCATCAATTTAACTGATGAAGGATGAGCATAATATAATTCTTATTCTTGTTTCATCCGAATGATTAATTCCTTATTCTGGAGGTGCATCATATCACATTCTTGGTTCGAGATGCTTTATCTTTTCTTTCCCGGAGTTCCAAGCTCTAATTATCACGGAGATCCATCTTAATCATTACAAGGTTTCACCTTGTGTTTTCAACTTCTCTTTCTTTTCGTTATCTTTAGTTTACCGGAGTTCTTCACGAAAGTTCTACATGATGGTTCATCTATGATTTAATTCATTCTCGAAGTGTTCATCGAGATTCTTTTCTAAGGAGCTTAAGTTTTCTTCATCTTGCAATCCGGAGTGCAATTCTTTCACGCATATCTTTTGAGGCGGTGTTATGTCATTCTTCATAATTTCCCTTCGTGCTTCGTGTTTCACAAGTTACCAAGATGAGGTATTTTAAATCCACCAATCTCTTCATTGGAGTTATCTTGGGCTATATTTCACCTAAAGCTTTCCTTTAAGGATTGTCGCTCTTATGGTGTTTATCAAGGATCCAAGTTCTTCATCTATCCTTCCCGGTGAAATTACTTTCTCGTCAATTGGTTCATATCAATCCAATTCTTTTTCCGTGAATGGCAGGTTGTCACCTCATAATTTTGAGATGTATTCTATAAGTCCATATCAAGCTTATCCTTTTCGTTGTTGATAACCCAACAACTTTGTTCTAGCTTTTGGTGTAAGCGTGCTCTCTCAAGACCTTGTTTTTCTCCCCCGTTCATTCAGTTCCATTCTCGCACTTCTTCTGGAGGCATTGTGATGTTGCTCTCTTCAAGCCTTCTTCTTGTTCTTGTCAGGAGCATGTTCTTTTTGTGTTATCCATTTTACCGGAGTGTCGTGCCCTTTTTTTCAAGTTCTCTCATCTTATCAAGTTTTGCGTCCTTTCTCAGACGGAGTGCTGTCCAAATTATATCATTCTTAATCCTTCTCTATCTTTACTTAACCGGAGTTGTTTCAATATATATCTTGCCCTTCAATCTCAAGGTTTTTTCGCAATGTTCTTCGTTCCTCTCTTCTAACGGAGTGTTTTCAACTTCGTTCATCTCAGTTGTATTCTTTTCTCGAAATGGCTTAACCTTTCAAGATTCATCGGTTTCAATCGTTTGTCAAAGAAGCAATTTGTTTTACCTCTTCTTTTTCTCTTCCGTTGTCCCTCCGGTGCCAGTCTAGATCTCGGGACGAGATCCTCTCGTAGTGGTGGAGTGTTGTAACGCCCCGAGACCGATGTGCCAGGTGTCGTTCAGTTATTCGCTGTTGTTGCTTTGTCATTGCTTGCGTGTCATGCATTGCATATCATGTCATCATGCGCATTTCATTTGCATACGTGTTCGTCTCATGGATCCGAGCATTTTCCCCGTTGTCCGTTTTGTGTTCCGGCGCTTCGTTCTCCTCCGGTGGTCATTTCTACCTTTCTTTCTTGTGTGGGGGTTAAACATTTCCGGACTGAACCGAGTCTTGCCAAGCGGCCTTGGTTTACTACCGGTAGACCGCCTGTCAAGTTTCGTACCATTTGGACTTCGTTTGATACTTCAACGGTTAACCGAGGGACCGAGAAGGCCTCGTGTGTGTTGCAGCCCAACACCCTTCCATTTTGGCCCAAAACCCACCAAAACCCTCTCCATCATCTCGGTCGTTCGATCACGATCGCGTGGCCGCAAACCGCACCTCATTTGGACTCTCCTAGCTCCCTCTACCTATAAATATGTGATCCCCTCCGAATTTTCGCGCAGTCCAAACCCTAACCTTCGTCCACCTCACGCCGCCGGACAATTTCATCCGCGCCGGACATGTCCGCCGCCCTCAGCCACCTCACTCCGACCAACCGGAGGCCGCCACGTCACCTCACCGCCGCCGCTAGCCAACCAGCACGCGCCATCTGTCCGCTCCGTACCCCACTTTACCGCACCACGCCGCGGAGCCCGCGAGGCCCGCCGCAGGCCCTCCTGGGCCCGAGGTTCCCCGCCGCCACTCAAGATCCATGCGCATCGCCCCGAGCTCTAGATCGGGAGGAGCCCCAATACAGAGCCCCCGCCACCGGCGACCAGGTCGCGCCGCCCCCTGCTCCTTCCTTCTCCTGTCTCCTTCGTTTTCTCTCTAACTCTTATTCCTCTCTGTTATGGAAGCCCGCCATGGGCGCCCGAAGCATGGACCGCCGCCGCCCTTGCCATCTCCGGCCAGAACCGGTAGCTAGGGACCGGATCCGCCCGTTCCTGGTCCTGCCTTGCCATTTGTGCTGCCGGAGTCGGAGCTCCTCCGTGCCAGCGCCGTCGCCGCTCGCCCACGTCGGGAGTTGGACGAACGCCTCCAGCGCCCCGTTGACCACGGCCTCCACCTGCGTGGGCCCGCGCCTTCCCCACAGCCCAGCCAGCTCCAGCCGGCCCACCGGCCTGCCTCCTCCTCCTTCCTGGGCCAAAGCCCATGGGTGAGCCACTCCCCAGCGCCTCCTGTTTTTTTTTTCTCCTTCCTGCTGTTGGGCTTGCCCCAGATTCGGCCCGCATCATTTTTTTTCCAGATCTGGACGATTTGTCTATTATCGAGAGATTGCCAGTTCTGCAGAAAAGTCCCCCTAGTTCATGCATTTAATAACTCACTAACCGTGCATCGGATTAAAATGTTTTATATATGAAACTTGCTCAGAATTTTGTGTAGATTAATAATATCCAACTTTCATCCATGTTTAAAATGTTTTAAATGAGGTTTGCTTATATTTGCCTATTGCCATGTTAAAATGATTTAATTCATAACTAAATAACCGTAGCTCCGTTTTAACAAACTTTATATGTAAATGGGGTAGAATTTTGCCTAGTTTAACATGGTGGCTTCATTTTGCATGCTTAACAACTCTAAAATTGTGTTTAGGGCAGAACAGTACCAAACCTAAAATATGCTCATGAGGAGTTTCCGGAATTGTTGTTCGTTGCTTCCGGCCTCATTTAACCTTGACTAGATAGGTAGTTTTCATTTGCTTCACCTCTTGCCATGCTATCAACATTTAATATTGTTGGGTACATAAAACGAGAGAGAACTAAATAATTGATGTGGTGTTTTGTCAATATGCATCTCGATGCATATTGAGCTCCACTTAATTTGTAGGATTGCTTATGCACTTTGCCATGCCATGCCTCATTAAACCGGACGTGCATCATACTTGTTGTGCATCATGCCATGATCGTGTGATAGTTGTTTACTATGTTGTTTGCTTCTTTCCGGTGTGCTTCTTCGGGTTGTTTCCGATAACGTTGAGTTTGTGAGGATCCGTTCAACTTCGTCCGTTTGTCTTCTTCCTGGACTCGTTCTTCTTCCTTGCGGGATCTCAGGCAAGATGATCATACCCTTGAAATCACTACTATCTTTGCTATGCTAGTTTGCTCGCTCTTTGCCATGCCAATGCTACGATGCCTACCATTTGCTTGTCAGCCTCCCAATTGCCATGCCAAACCTCTAACCCACCATGTCCTAGCAAATCGTTGATTGGCTATGTTACCGCTTTGCTCAGCCCCTCTTATAGCGTTGCTAGTTGCAGGTGAAGCTTGGAGGCCGTTCCTTGTCGGGACATTTATTTTACTTGTTGGGATATCACAATATATCTTATTTAAAAAATGCATCTATATACTTGGTAAAGGGTGGAAGGCTCGGCCTTATGCCTGGTGTTTTGTTCCACTCTTGCCGCCCTAGTTTCCGTCATATCGGTGTTATGTTCCCGGATTTTGCGTTCCTCACGCGGTTGGGCTATTATGGGAACCCCTTGACAGTTCGCCTTAAGTAAAGCTTTTCCAGCAATGCCCAACATTGGTTTTACCATTCACCACCCAGCCTTTTTCCCTTGGGAGTCGCACATCCCGAGGGTCATCTTTATTTTAACCCCCCCCGGGCCAGTGCTTGTCTAAGCGTTGGTCCAAACTAGAGCCCCTTGCAGCGCTACCTCGGGGAAACTCGAGGGCTGGTTTTAGTTGTACAGATTGCTTATCCGGTGTTGCCCTGAGAACGAGATATGTGCAGCTCCCATCAGGATGTCGGCACATCGGGTGGTGTTGCTGGTTTAGTTTTACCCTGTCGAAATGTCTTGTTGTACCGGGATACCGAGTCTGATCGGAATGTCTCGGGTGGAGGTCTATTCCTTCGTTGACCGTGAGAGCTTGTCATGGGCTAAGTTGGGATACCCCTGCAGGGATTTGAACTTTCGAAAGCCGTGCCCGCGGTTATGGGCAGATGGGAATTTGTTAACGTTCGGTTGTAGAAAACCTAAACTTAACCTTAATTAAAATGAGTCAACAGCGTGTGTAACCGTGATGGTCTCTTTCCGACGGAGTCCGGGATGTGAACACGGTTGTTGGAGTTATGCTTGACGTAGGTCGTTATAGGATCA
>NC_057803.1:261621786-261633468 GCF_018294505.1 Triticum aestivum | reverse complement strand
GGGGGCTTAGCTGCAGTCCGGCACTCACCTAAGTTCTCCCACTCGGAGGCTTAGCTGCAGCCCAGTACTCGCCTAAGTTTGTAAAATCCTATCGAGTGGTGAGCAATCCTCCCACTCGGGGGCTTAGCTGCAGTCCAGCACTCGCCTAAGTTCTCCCACTCGGGGGCTTAGCTGAAGTCATGTACTCGCCTAAGTATGAAAAATCCTACCAAGTGGAGAGCAACGCTCCCACTTGGGGGCTTAGCTGCAGTCCAGTACTCACCTAAGTTTGAAAAAATCCTACCGAGTGGAGAGCAACCCTCCCACTCGGGGGCTTAGTTGCAGTCTAGTACTCGCCTAAGTTCGAAACACACCCCCATCCGCAAGGACGATGAGGTGTAGGTCGACTGCAACCTTCTCCTTCGGAGCTACGCCACAAGTACAATGTGCGCCCCATCCCTATCCGCAAGGACGACGAGGTGCAGGTCGACTGCAACCTTCTCCTTTGGAGCTATGCCACAAGTACAATGTGCGCTCCATCTCTATCCGCAAGGACGACGAGGTGCAGGTCGACTGCAACCTTCTCCTTCGGGGCTACGCCACAAGTACAATGTGCGCTCCATCCCTATCCGCAAGGACGACGAAGCGCAGGTCGACTAGAGTCACCACCTCAGAGCTACATCTCCAGCACAAAGATTATTCCGAGTAAAGAACAAACTCCACTTGAAGGCAAAGCGCAAGCATATTCGGAAATAAACCAAATTCGGATAAATCCTAAAGTTCCAAGCAGCAAATCAAAAGTATTCGAGCATCAAGCCCAAAGGAGTTTAACGGTTACAGCAATCACTCGGCATTCCGAGGCAAATTTAAGGCAGGTTCAAGTCTCGTAAGTTTGTTCACTCGGTAGGAGGAGGGCTAGCAGGCTCGACGAATTCGTCCAAGTCGATCCCATCCGCGATCCGAGTGGCAGCAGCGATGAAAGTATCCATGAAGGACTGGAAGTCATTGTTGGAGAATGTAGTAATTTCAAAAAAATTCCTACGCACACGCAAGATCATGGTGATGCATAGCAACGAGAGGGGAGAGTGTGATCTACGTACCCTTGTAGACCGACAGCGGAAGCGTTAGCACAACGCGGTTGATGTAGTCGTACGTCTTCACGGCCCGACTGATCAAGCACCGAAACTACGGCACCTCTGAGTTCTAACACACGTTCAGCTCGATGACGATCCCCAGACTCCGATCCAGCAAAGTGTCGGGGAAGAGTTCCGTCAGCACGATGGCGTGGTGACGATCTTGATGTACTACCGTCGCAGGGCTTCGCCTAAGCACCGCTACAATATTATCGAGGATTATGGTGGAAGGGGGCACCGCACACGGCTAAGAATATGATCACGTGGATCAACTTGTGTGTCTAGGGGTGCCCCCTACCCCCGTATATAAAGGATCAAGGGGAGGAGGCCGGCCGGCCCCTATTGGCGCGCCAGGAGGAGTCCTCCTCCTAGTAGGAGTAGGACTCCTACTAGGAGGGGGAAAGAAGTGGGGAGTGAGAAGGAAAGGGGGCGCCGCCCCCCCTCTCCTAGTCCAATTTGGACCAGGGGGAGGAGGCGCGTGGCCCACCTTTGGCTGCCCCTCTATCTCCACTAAGGCCCATATGGCCCATTACTTCTCCCGGGGGGGTTCCGGTAACCCTCCGACTCTCCGGTTTTCTCCGAAATCACCCGGAACACTTCCGGTGTCCGAATATAGCCGTCCAATATATCAATCTTTATGTCTCAACCATTTCGAGACTCCTCGTCGTGTCCATGATCTCATCCGAGACTCCGAACTAACTTCGGTACATCAAAACTCATAAACTCATAATATAATTGTCATCGAAACCTTAAGCGTGCGGACCCTACGGGTTCGAGAACAATGTAGACATGACCGAGACACGTCTCCGGTCAATAACCAATAGCGGAACCTAGATGCTCATATTGGCTCCTACATATTCCACGAAGATCTTTTATCGGTCAGACCGCATAACAACATACGTTGTTCCCTTTGTCATCGGTATGTTACTTGCCCGAGATTCGATCGTCGGTATCTCAATACCTAGTTCAATCTCGTTACCGGCAAGTCTCTTTACTCGTTTTGTAATACATCATCTTGCAACTAACTCATTAGTTGTAATGCTTGCAAGGCTTATGTGATGTGCATTACCGAGAGGGCCCAGAGATACCTCTCCGACAATCGGAGTGACAAATCCTAATCTCGAAATACGCCAACCCAACATGTACCTTTGGAGAAACCTGTAGAGCTCCTTTATAATCACCCAGTTACGTTGTGACGTTTGGTAGCACACAAAGTGTTCCTCCGGCAAACGGGAGTTGCATAATCTCATAGTCATAGGAACATGTATAAGTCATGAAGAAAGCAATAGCAACATACTAAACGATCGGGTGCTAAGCTAATGGAATGGGTCATGTCAATCACATCATTCTCCTAATGATGTGATCCCGTTAATCAAATAACAACTCTTTTGTTTATGGTTAGGAAACATAACCATCTTCGATTAACGAGCTAGTCAAGTAGAGGCATACTAGTGACACTCTGTTTGTCTATGTATTCACACATGTATTATGTTTCCAGTTAATACAATTCTAGCATGAATAATAAACATTTATCATGATATAAGGAAATAAATAATAACTTTATTATTGCCTCTAGGGCATATTTCCTTCAGTCTCCCACTTGATCTAGAGTCAATAATCTAGTTCACATCGCCATGTGATTCAACACTAAGAGTTCACATCACCATGTGATTAACACCCATAGTTCAGATCGTCATGTGACCTATACCCAAAGGGTTTACTATAGTCAATAATCTAGTTCACATCATTTATGTAATTAACACCCAAAGAGTACTAAGGTGTGATCATGTTTTGCTTGTGAGATAATTTTAGTCAACGGGTCTGTCACATACAGATCCGTAAGTATTATTGCGAATTCTATGTCTACAATGCTCTGCACGGAGCTACTCTAGCTAATTGCTCCCACTTTCAATATGTATCTAGATCGAGACTTAGAGTCATCCAGATCTGTGTCAAAACTTGCATTGACGTAACTTTTTACGACGAACCTTTTGTCACCTCCATAATCGAGAAATATTTCCTTATTCCACTAAGGATAATTTTGACCAATGTCCGATGATCTACTCTTAGATCACTATTGTACTCCCTTGCTTAACACAGTGTAGGTATACAATAGATCTGGTACACATCATGGCATACTTTATAGAACCTATGGCTGAGGCATAGGGAATGACTTTCATTCTCTCTCTATCTTTTGCCGTGGTCGGGCTTTGAGTCTTACTCAATTTCATACCTTGTAACACAGCCAAGAACTCTTTCTTTGACTGTTCCATTTTTGAACTACTTCAAAATATTGTCAAGGTATGTACTCATTGAAAAAACTTATCAAGCGTCTTGATCTATCTCTATAGATTTTGATGCTTAATATGTAATCAGCTTCACCGAGGTCTTTCTTTGAAAAACTTCTTTAAAACACTCCTTTATGCTTTGCAGAATAATTCTACATTATTTCCGATCAACAATATGTCATTCACATATACTTATCAGAAATGTTGTAGTGCTCCCACTCACTTTCTTGTAAATACAGGCTTCACCACAAGTCTGTATAAAACTATATGCTTTGATCATACTATCAAAGCGTTTATTTCAACTCCGAGAGGCTTGCACCAGTCCATAAATGGATCGCTGGAGCTTGCACACTTTGTTAGCTCCTTTTGGATCGACAAAACCTTCCGGCTGCATCATATACAACTCTTCTTCTAGAAATCCATTCAGGAATGCAGTTTTGACATCCATTTGCTGGATTTCATAAAATGCGGCAATTGCTAACATGATTCGGACAGACATAAGCATCGCTATGGGTGAGAAGGTCTCATCGTAGTCAATCCCTTGAACTTGCCGAAAACCTTTTGCGACAAGTCGAGCTTTGTAGACAGTAATATTACCGTCAGCATCAGTCTTCTTCTTGAAAATCCATTTATTCTCAATGGCTCGCCGATCATTGGGCAAGTCAATCAAAGTCCATACTTTGTTCTCATACATGGATCTCATCTTAGATTTCATGGCCTCAAGCCATTTCGCGGAATCTAGGCTCATCATCGCTTCCTCATAGTTCGCAAGTTCGTCATGGTCTAGTTGTTGGAAATATGCCCTAGAGGCAATAATAAAAGTGTTATTATTATATTTCCTTGTTCATGATAATTGTCTTTTATTCATGTTATAACTGTATTATCCGGAAATCGTAATACACGTGTGAATACATAGACCACAATATGTCCCTAGTGAGCCTCTAGTTGACTAGCTCGTTGTGATCAGCAGATAGTCATGGTTTCCTGGCTATGGACATTGGATGTCGTTGATAACGGGATCACATCATTAGGAGAATGATGTGATGGACAAGACCCAATCCTAAGCCTAGCACAAAGATCGTGTAGTTCATTTGCTAGAGCTTTGCCAATGTCAAGTATCTCTTCCTTTGACCATGAGAGCGTGTAACTCCTGGATACCGTAGGAGTGCTTTGGGTGTATCAAACGTCACAACGTAACTGGGTGACTATAAAGTTGCACTACAGGTATCTCCGAAAGTATCTATTGTTTTATGCAGATCGAGACTGGGATTTGTCACTCCGTGTAAACGGAGAGGTATCTCTGGGCCCACTCGGTAGGACATCATCATATGCGCAATGTGACCAAGGAGTTGATCACGGGATGATGTGTTACGGAACGAGTAAAGTGACATGCCGGTAACGAGATTGAACAAGGTATTGGATACCGACGATCGAATCTCGGGCAAGTAACATACCGATAGGCAAAGGGAATTGAATACGGGATTGATTAAGTCCTTGACATCGTGGTTCATCCGATGAGATCATCGTGGAGCATGTGGGAGCCATCATGGGTATCCAGATCCCGCTGTTGGTTATTGACCAGAGAACGTCTCGGTCATGTCTGCATGTCTCCCGAACCCGTAGGGTCTACACACTTAAGGTTCGATGACGCTAGGGTTATAAAGGAAGTTTGTATGTGGTTACCGAATGTTGTTCGGAGTCCCGGATGAGATCCCGGACGTCACGAGGAGTTCCGGAATGGTCCGGAGGTAAAGATTTATATATGGGAAGTCCTATTTTGGCCACCGGAAAATGTTCGGGATTTTTCGGTATTGTACCGGGAAGGTTCTAGAAGGTTCCGGAGTGGGGCCCACCTGCATGGGGGGACCCACATGAACGTGGGTAGTGGGGGCAAGGCCCCACACCCCTGGTCAAGGCGCACCAAGATCCCCCTTAGAAGGAATAAGATCATATCCCGAAGGGATAAGATCAAGATCCCTAAAAGGGGGGGATAACAATCGGTGGGGAAGGAAATGATGGGATTTCTTTCCTCCCACCTTGGCCAACGCCCCAATGGACTTGGAGGGCAAGAAACCAGCCCCTCCACCCCTATATATAGTGGGGAGACGCATGGGAGCTTAAGACGAAGTTCTGGCGCAGCCCTCCCCCTCTCCCAACTCCTCCTCCTCTCCCATGGTGCTTGGCGAAGCCCTGCGGGATTACCACGCTCCTCCACCACCACCACGCCGTTGTGCTGCTGTTGGATGGAGTCTTCCTCAACCTCTCCCTCTCTCCTTGCTGGATCAAGGCGTGGGAGACGTCACCGGGCTGTACGTGTGTTGAACGCGGAGGTGCCGTGCGTTCGGCACTTGATCATCGGTGATTTGAATCACGACGAGTACGACTCCATCAACCCCGTTCACTTGAACGCTTCCGCTTAGCGATCTACAAGGGTATGTAGATGCACTCTCTTTCTACTCGTTGCTGGTCTCTCCATAGATAGATCTTGGTGACACGTAGGAAAATTTTGAATTTCTGCTACGTTCCCCAACAGTGGCATCAGAGCTAGGTCTATTGCGTAGATTCTTTGCACGAGTTGAACACAAAGTAGTTGTGGGCGTTGATGTTGTTCAATATGCTTACCGTTACTAGTCCAATCTTGTTTCGACGGTATTGTGGGATGAAGCGGCCCGGACCGACCTTACACGTACTCTTATGTGAGACAGGTTCCACCGATTGACATGCACTTGGTGCATAAGGTGGCTAGCGGGTGCCAGTCTCTCCCACTTTAGTCGGAACGGATTCGATGAAAAGGGTCCGTATGAAGGGTAAATAGCAATTGGCATATCACGTTGTGGTTTTGCGTAGGTAAGAAACGTTCTTGCTAGAAACCCATAGCAGCCACGTAAAACATGCAAACAACAATTAGAGGACGTCTAACTTGTTTTTGCAGGGTATGCTATGTGATGTGATATGGCCAAAAGGATGTGATGAATGATATATGTGATGTATGAGATTGATCATGTTCTTGTAATAGGATTCACGACTTGCATGTCGATGAGTATGACAACCGGCAGGAGCCATAGGAGTTGTCTTTATTTATTGTATGACCTGCGTGTCATTGAAGAACGCCATGTAAACTACTTTACTTTATTGCTAAATGCGTTAGTCATAGAAGTAGAAGTAGTCGTTGGCGTGACAACTTCATGAAGACACGATGATGGAGATCATGATGATGGAGATCATGGTGTCATGCCGGTGACAAGATGATCATGGAGCCCCGAAGATGAAGACCAAAGGAGCTATATGATATTGGCCATATCATGTCACTACTCTATTTGATTGCATGTGATGTTTATCATGTTTATGCATCTTGTTTGCTTAGAACGACGGTAGTAAATAAGATGATCCCTTACAACAATTTCGAGAAGTGTTCTCCCCTAACTGTGCACCGTTGCTACAGTTCGTCGCTTCTAAGCACCACGTGATGATCGGGTGTGATGGATTCTTACGTTCACATACAACGGGTGTAAGACAGTTTTACACAGCGAAAACACTTAGGGTTAACTTGACGAGCCTAGCATGTACAGACATGGCCTCGGAACACGGAGACCGAAAGGTCGAGCATGAGTCGTATAGTAGATACGATCAACATGAAGATGTTCACTGATGATGACTAGTCCGTCTCACGTGATGATCGGACATGGCCTAGTTGACTCGGATCATGTAATCACTTAGATGACCAGAGGGATGTCTATCTGAGTGGGAGTTCATAAGATGAACTTAATTATCCTGAACATAGTCAAAAGACCTTTTGCAAATTATGTCGTAGCTCGCGCTTTAGTTCTAATGTTTTAGATATGTTCCTAGAGAAAATATAGTTGAAAGTTGATAGTAGCGATTATGCGAACAGTAGAAAGCTTATGTCCTTAATGCACTGCTCAGTGTGCTGAACCCCAAACGTCGTTTGTGGATGTTTCGAACATCGAACATACACGTTTTGATAACTACGTGATAGTTCAGTTAAATGGTTTAAGTAGAGGCACAAAAGACGTTTTCGAAACATCGCGGAACATATGAGATGTTTCGAGGGCTGAAATTGGGATTTCAGGCTCGTGCTCACGTCAAGAGGTATAAGACCTCCGACGATTCTCTTAGCCTGCAAACTAAGGGAGAAAATCTCAATCGTTGAGCTTGTGCTCAGATTGTCTGAGTGCAACAATCACTTGAATTGAGTGGGAGTTGATCTTCCAAATGAGATAGTGATGTTTCTCCAAAGTCATTGCCACCGAGCTGCTAGAGCTTCGTGATGAACTATAACATATCAGGGATAAATAAGATGATCCTTGAGGTATTCACGATGTTTGACACCGCGAAAGTAGAAATCAAGAAGGAGCATCAATTGTTGATGGTTGGTGAAACCACTAGTTTCAAGAAGGGCAAGGGCAAGAAGGGATGCTTCATGAAACGGCAAATCAGCTGCTGCTCTAGTGAAGAAACCCAAGGTTGAACCCAAACCCGAGACTAAGTGCTTCTGTAATAAGGGGAACAGTCACTAGAGCAGAATTACCCTAGATACTTGGTAGATGAGAAGGCTGGCAAGGTCGATAGAAGTATATTGGATATACATTATGTTAATGTGTACTTTACTAGTACTCCTAGTAGCACCAGGGTATAAGATACCGGTTCGGTTGCTAAGTGTTAGTAACTCGAAATAAAAGCTACGGCATAAACGGAGACTAGCTAAAGGTGAGCTGACGATATGTGTTGGAAGTGTTTCCAATGTTGATATGATCAAGCATCGCACGCTCCCTCTACCATCGAGATTTGGTGTTTGCGTTGAGCATAGACATGATTGGATTATGTCTATCGCAATATGGTTATTCATTTAAAGAGAATAATGGTTACTCTATTTATTTGAATAATACCTTCAATGGTCTTGCACCTAAAATGAATGGTTTATTGAATCTCGGTCGTAGTGATACACATTTTCATGCCAAAAGATATAAGATAGTAATGATAGTACCACTTACTTGTGGCACTGCCATGTAAGTCATAATGGTATAAAACGCATGAAGAAGCTCCATGTTGATGGATCTTTGGACTCACTCGTTTTAGAAAAGTTTGAGACATGCGAACCATGTCTATTGGTGTATACGCATGAAGAAACTCCATGCAGATGGATCGTTTGGACTCACTTGATTTTGAATCACTTGAGATATGCAAATCATACCACATGGGCAAGATGACTGAAAAGCCTCGTTTTCAGTAAGATGGAACAAGATAGCAACTTGTTGGAAGTAACACATTTTGATGTATCCAATCCAATGAGTGCTGAGGCATGCAGTGAATATCGTTATGATCTTACTTCACAGATGATTCGAGTAGATGTTGAGAATATTTACTTGATGAAATACAAGTCTGAATTATTGAATGGTTCAAGTAATTTCAGAGTGAAGTAGAAGATCATTGTGACAAGAGGATAAAATGTCTTTGATGTGAATATCTAAGTTACGAGTTTTGGCACACAATTAAGACATTGTGGAAATTGTTTCGCAATTAATACCGCCTGGAACACCATAGTGTGATGGTGTGTCCGAACATCATAGTTGCACCCTATTGGATATGGTGCGTACCATGATGTCTCTTATCGAATTACCACTATTGTCCATGGGTTAGGCATTAGAGACAACCACATTCACTTTAAATAGGGCACCACGTAATTCCGTTGAGATGACACCGTATGAATTATGGTTTAGAGAAACCTAAGTTGTCGTTTCTTAAAGGTTTGGGGCTGCAACGCTTATGTGGAAAAGTTTCAGGATTGATAAGCTCGAACCCAAAGCGGATAAAATGCATCTTCATAGGACACCCAAAACAGTTGGGTATACCTCCTGTCTCAGATCCGAAAGCAATAAGGGATTGTTTCTAGAATCAGGTACTTTCTCGAGGAAAAGTTTCTCTCGAAAGAATTGAGTGGGAGAATGGTGGAGACTTGATGAGGTTATTGAACCATCACTTCAACAAGTGTGTAGCAGGGCACAGGAAGTTGTTCCTGTGGCACCTACACCAATTGAAGTAGAAGCTTATGATAGTGATCATGAAGTTTCGGATCAAGTCACTACCGTACCTTGTAGGGTGACATGGATACGTACTACTTCAGAGTGGTACGTAATCCTGTCTTGGAAGTCATGTTGCTAGACAACAATGAGCCTACGAGCTATGGAGAAGCGATGGTGGGCCCGGATTCCGATAAATGGCTTGAGGCCATAAAATCCGAGAGAGGATCCACGTATGAAAACAAAGTGAAGACTTTGGCAGAACGGCTCGATGGTCGTAAGGCAAATGAGTACGGATGGATTTTAAAAGGAAGACAGACAATGATGGTAAGAATTACCATTAAGAAAGCTCGACTTGTCGTTAAGATGTTTTCCGACAAGTTCAAGGAGTTGACTACGATGAGATTTTCTCACTCGTAGCGATGCTAAGAGTCTGTTGGAATTATATTAGCGATTACTGCATTATTTATGAAATCTTGCAGATAGGATGTCAAAACACTGTTTCCTCGACGATTTTCTTGAGGAAAGGTTGTATGTGATACAACCGGAAGGTTTTATCAATCCCGAAAGATGCTAATAAGTATGCAAAGCTCCAGCAATCCTTCTAAGGACTGGAGTGAGCATCTCGGAGTTGGAATGTATGCTTTGATGATGATCAAAGATTTTGGGTTTGTACAAAGTTTATGAGAAACTTGTATTTCCAAAGAAGTGAGTGGGAGCACTATAGAATTTCTGATGAGTATATGTTGTTGACATATTGTTGATCAGAAATGACGTAGAATTTCTGGAAAGCATATAGGGTTATTTTGAAAGTGTTTTTCAATGAAAGCCTGGATTAAGCTACTTGAACATTGAGCATCAAGATCTATAAGGATAGATCAAAATGCTTAATAATACTTTCAAATGAGCACATACCTTGACATGATCTTGAAGGTGTTCAAGATGGACCAGTCAAAGAAGGAGTTCTTGCCTGAGTTGTAAGGTACGAAGTTAAGACTTAAAGCTCGACCTCGGCAGAATAGAGAGAAAGGACGAAGGTCGTCCCCTATGCTTAAGACATAGGCTCTACAGTATGCCAATCTGAGTACCGCACCTAAAATGTGCCTTGCCATGAGTCAGTCAAGGGGTACAAGAGTGATCCATGAATGGATCACAGACATCGGTCAAAGTTATCCTTGGTAACTAGTGGACTAAGGAATTTTCTTGATTATGGAGGTGGTAAAAGCGTTCGTCGTAAAGGTTACGTCGATGCAAGCTTAACACCTATCCGGATAGCTCTAAGAAGAGATACCGGATACGTATTATGGGGCAACAATTTAGAATAGCTCCAAGTAGAACAGTTATTTGGAATAGCTCCAAATAGAGCGTGGTAGCTACATCTAGGAGATGACATAGAGATTTGTAAAGCACACACGGATCTGAAAGGTTTGGACCCGTTGACTAAAACCTCTCTCACAAGCAACATGATCAAACCTAAAACTCTTGGGTATTAGTCACATGGCGATGTGACCTGTGAGTGTTAATCACATGGCGATGTGAACTAGATTATTGACTCTAGTGCAAGTGGGAGACTGTTGGAAATATGCCCTAGAGGCAATAATAAAAGTGTTATTATTATATTTCCTTGTTCATGATAATTGTCTTTTATTCATGTTATAACTGTATTATCCGGAAATCGTAATACACGTGTGAATACATAGACCACAATATGTCCCTAGTGAGCCTCTAGTTGACTAGCTCGTTGTGATCAGCAGATAGTCATGGTTTCCTGGCTATGGACATTGGATGTCGTTGATAACGGGATCACATCATTAGGAGAATGATGTGATGGACAAGACCCAATCCTAAGCCTAGCACAAAGATCGTGTAGTTCGTTTGCTAGAGCTTTGCCAATGTCAAGTATCTCTTCCTTTGACCATGAGAGCGTGTAACTCCTGGATACCGTAGGAGTGCTTTGGGTGTATCAAACGTCACAACGTAACTGGGTGACTATAAAGGTGCACTACAGGTATCTCCGAAAGTATCTATTGTTTTATGCGGATCGAGACTGGGATTTGTCACTCCGTGTAAACGGAGAGGTATCTCTGGGCCCACTCGGTAGGACATCATCATATGCGCAATGTGACCAAGGAGTTGATCACGGGATGATGTGTTACGGAACGAGTAAAGTGACATGCCGGTAACGAGATTGAACAAGGTATTGGATACCGACGATCGAATCTCGGGCAAGTAACATACCGATAG